>NW_024543734.1:0-36158 GCF_018167655.1 Microtus oregoni
GCTCAGGGTGCTGGGTGCTCAGTGCTCGGGGTGCTGGATGCACAGTGCTCCGGGTGCTGGGGTGCTCACGTGCTCAGTGCTCAGGGTGCTGGGTGCTCAGTGCTCAGTGCTCAGGGTGCTGGTTGCTCAGTACTCAGGGTGCTAGGTGCTCAGTACTCAGGGTGCTTGGTGCTCAGTGCTCAGGGTGCTGGGTGCTCAGTACTCAGGGTGCTGGGTGATCAGTGCTCAGGGTGCTGGGTGCTCCGTGCTCAGGGTGCTGGGTGCTCAGTGCTCAGGGAGCTGGGTGCTCAGTACTCAGTGTGCTGGGTGCTCAGTGCTCGGGATGCTCGGTGCTCAGTACTCAAGGTGCTGGGTGCTCAGTGCTCAGGGTGCTGGGTGCTCAGTGATCAGGGTGCTGGGTGCTCAGTACTCAGGGTGCTCAGTGCTCAGTACTCGGGGTGCTGGGTGCTCAGTGCTCAGGGTGCTCAGTGCTCGGGGTGCTGGGTGCTCAGTGCTCGGGGCGCTGGGTGCTCAGTGCTCGGGGTGCTGTGTGCTCAGTACTCGGGGGTGCTGTGTGCTCAGTGCTCAGGGTGCTCAGTGCTCAGTACTCAGTGCTCAGGGTGCTCAGTGCTCAGTGCTCAGGGTGCTGGGTGTTCAGTACTCAGGGTGCTGGGTGCTCAGTACTCAGGGTGCTAGGTGCTCAGTGCTCAGGGTGCTGGGTGCTCAGTGCTCGGGGCGCTGGGTGCTCAGTGCTCGGTGTGCTCGGAGCTCAGTACTCAGGGTGCTGGGTGCTCAGTGCTCAGGGTGATCGGGGCTCAGTACTCAGGGTGCTGGGTGCTCAGTGCTCGGGGTGCTCGGTGCTCAGTACTTTGCGTGCTCACTACTCAGGGTGCTGGGTGCTCAGTGCTCAGGGTGCTGGGTGCTCAGTGCTCAGGGTGCTGGGTGCTCAGTGCTCAGGGTGCTGGGTGCTCAGTACTCGGGGTGCTGGGTGCTCAGTACTCAGGGTGCTGGGTGCTCAGTACTCAGGGTGCTGGGTGCTCAGTACTCTGGTGCTGGGTGCTCAGTGCTCAGGGTGCTGGGTGCTCAGTGCTCAGGGTGCTGGGTGCTCAGTTCTCAGGCTGCTGGGTGCTCAGTACTCGGGGTGCTGGGTGCTCAGTACTCAGGGTGCTGGGTGCTCAGTACTCAGGGTGCTGGGTGCTCAGTACTCGGGTGCTGGGTGCTCAGTGCTCAGGGTGCTGGGTGCTCAGTGCTCGGGGTGCTGGGTGCTCAGTGCTCAGTAATCAGGGTGCTGGGTGCTCAGTGCTCAGGGTGCTGGGTGCTCAGTGCTCAGGGTGCTAGTTGCTCGGTGCTCGGGGTGCTGGGTGCTTAGTGCTCGGGGTGCCGGTGCTCAGTACTCGGGGTGCTCAGTGCTCAGTACTCTGGGCGCTGGGTGCTCAGTGCTCAGGGTGCTGGGTGCTCAGTACTCAGGGTGCTGGGTGCTCGGTGCTCAGTACGCTGGGTGCTTAGTGCTCAGGGTGCTGGGTGCTCAGTACTCAGGGTGCTGGGTGCTCAGTGCTCGGGGTGCTGGGTGCTCAGTGCTCAGTACTCAGGGTGCTGGGTGCTCAGTGCTCAGGGTGCTGGGTGCTCAGTACTCAGGGTGCTGGGTGCTCGGTGCTCAGTATGCTGGGTGCTCAGTGCTCAGGGTGCTGGGTGCTCAGTACTCAGGGTGCTGGGTGCTCGGTGCTCAGTACGCTGGGTGCTCAGTACTCCGGGTGCTGGGTGCTCAGTTCTCGGGGTGCTCGGTGCTCAGTGCTCAAGGTGCTGGGTGCTCAGTACTCAGGGTGCTCATTGCTCAGGGTGCTGGGTGCTCAGTACTCAGGGTGCTGGGTGCTCAGTGCTCAGGGTGCTCGGTTCTCGGGGCGCTGGGTGCTCGGGGTGCTCGGAGCTCAGTACTCAGGGTGCTGGGTGCTCAGTGCTCGGGGTGCTCGGTGCTCAGTACCCAGGGTGCTGGGTGCTCAGTGCTCGGGGTGCTTGTTGCTCAGTACGTTGTGTGCTCACTACTCAGGGTGCTGGGTGCTCAGTGCTCAGGGTGCTGGGTGCTCATTGCTCAGGGTGCTGGGTGCTCAGTGCTCAGGGTGCTGGGTGCTCAGTACTCAGGGTGCTCAGTGCTCAGTACTCGGGGTGCTTGGTGCTCAGTACTCAGGGTGCTCAGTGCTCAGTACTCGGGGTGCTGGGTGCTCAGTGCTCAGGGTGCTCAGTGCTCAGTGCTCGGGGTGCTGGGTGTTCAGTGCTCGGGGCGCTGGGTGCTCAGTGCTCGGGGTGCTGGGTGCTCAGTACTCAGGGTGCTGGGTGCTCAGTACTCAGGGTGCTAGGTGCTCAGTGCTCAGGGTGCTGGGTGCTCAGTACTCAGGGTGCTAGGTGCTCAGTGCTCAGGGTGCTGGGTGCTCAGTGCTCGGGGCGCTGGGTGCTCAGTGCTCGGGGTGCTCGGAGCTCAGTACTCAGGGTGCTGGGTGCTCAGTGCTCGGGGTGATCGGTGCTCAGTACTCAGGGTGCTGGGTGCTCAGTGCTCGGGGTGCTCGGTGCTCAGTACGTTGGGTGCTCACTACTCAGGGTGCTGGGTGCTCAGTGCTCGGGGTGCTGGGTGCTCAGTGCTCGCGGTGCTGGGTGCTCAGTGCTCGGGGTGCTCGGTGCTCAGTACTCAGGTTGCTGGGTGCTCAGTGCTCGGGGTGCTGGGTGCTCAGTGCTCGCGGTGCTGGGTGCTCAGTGCTCGGGGTGCTGGGTGCTCAGTACTCAGGGTGCTGGGTGCTCAGTGCTCGAGGTGCTCAGTACTCAGGGTGCTGTGTGTTCAGTGCTCAGGGTGCTGGGTGCTCAGTACTCAGGGTGCTCGGTGCTTATTACTCAGGGTGCTTGGTGCTCAGTACTCCGGGTGCTGGGTGCTCAGTGCTCGGGGTGCTCGGTGCTCAGTGCTCAAGGTGCTGGGTGCTCAGTACTCAGGGTGCTCATTGCTCAGGGTGCTGGGTGCTCAGTACTCAGGGTGCTGGGTGCTCAGTGCTCAGGGTGCTCGGTGCTCGGGGCGCTGGGTGCTCAGTCCTCGGGGTGCTCGGAGCTCAGTACTCAGGGTGCTGGGTGCTCAGTGCTCGGGGTTCTCGGTGCTCAGTACTCAGGGTGCTGGGTGTTCAGTACTCGGGGTGCTGGGTTCTCAGTACTCAGGGTGCTGGGTGCTCAGTACTCGGGGTGCTGGGTTCGCAGTACACAGGTTGCTGGGTGCTCAGTACTCAGGGTGCTGGGTGCTCAGTACTCGGGTGCTGGGTGCTCAGTGCTCAGGGTGCTGGGTGCTCAGTGCTCGGGGTGCTGGGTGCTCAGGGCTCAGTACTCAGGGTGCTGGGTGGTCAGTGCTGGGGGTGCTGGGTGCTGAGTGCTCATTACTCAGGGTGCTGGGTGCTCAGGGCTCAGGGTGCTGGGTCCTCAGTGCTCAGGGTGCTGGGTGCTCAGTGCTCGGGGTGCTGGGTGCTCAGTGCTAAGTACTCAGGGTGCTGGGTGCTCAGTGCTCAGGGTGCTGGGTGCTCAGTGCTCGGGGTGCTGGGTGCTCAGTGCTCAGGGTGCTGGGTGCTCAGTACTCCGGGTGATGGGTGCCGAGTGCTCAGTACTCAGGGTGCTGGGTGCTCAGTGCTCAGGGTGGCGAGTGCTCAGTACTCAGGGTGCTGGGTGCTCAGTGCACGGGGTGCTGGGTGCTCAGTGCTCAGGGTGCTGGGTGCTCAGTACTCAGGGTGCTGGGTGTTCAGTACTCGGGGTGCTGGGTTCTCAGTACTCAGGGTGCTGGGTGCTCAGTACTCCGGGTGCTGGGTGCTCAGTTCTCGGGGTGCTCGGTGCTCAGTACTCAGTGCTCAGGGTGCTCAGTGCTCAGTGCTCAGGGTGCTGGGTGTTCAGTACTCAGGGTGCTGGGTGCTCAGTACTCAGGGTGCTGGGTGCTCAGTGCTCAGGGTGCTCGGTGCTCGGGGCGCTGGGTGCTCAGTGCTCGGGGTGCTCGGAGCTCAGTACTCAGGGTGCTGGGTGCTCAGTGCTCGGGGTGCTCGGTGCTCAGTACTCAGGGTGCTGGGTGCTCTGTGCTCGGGGTGCTGGGTGCTCAGTGCTCAGTACTCAGGGTGCTGGGTGCTCAGTGCTCAGGGTGCTGTGTGCTCAGTGCTCAGGGTGCTGGGTGCTCAGTGCTCAGGGTGCTGGGTAATCAGTGCTCAGGGTGCTGTGTGCTCAGTACTCAGGGTGCTGGGTGCTCAGTACTCAGGGTGCTGTGTGCTCAGTGCTCGGGTTGCTATGTGCTCAGTGGTCGCGGTGCTGCGTGCTCAGTGCTCGGGGTGCTCAGTGCTCAGTACTCAGGGTGCTGGGTGCTCAGTGCTCGAGGTGCTCAGTACTCAGGGTGCTGTTTGTTCAGTGCTCAGGGTGCTGGGTGCTTAGTACTCAGGGTGCTCGGTGCTTAGTACTCAGGGTGCTGGGTGCTCAGTACTCTGGGTGCTGGGTGCTCAGTGCTCGGGGTGCTCGGTGCTCAGTGCTCAAGGTGCTGGGTGCTCAGTACTCAGGGTGCTCATTGCTCAGGGTGCTGGGTGCTCAGTGCTCAGGGTGCTCGGTGCTCGGGGCACTGGGTGCTCAGTGCTCGGGGTGCTCGGAGCTCAGTACTCAGGGTGCTGGGTGCTCAGTGCTCGGGGTGCTGGGTGCTCAGTGCTCAGGGTGCTGGGTGCTCAGTGCTCAGGGTGCTGGGTGCTCAGTACTCGGGTTGCTGGGTGCTCAGTACTCAGTGTGCTGGGTGCTCAGTACTCAGGGTGCTGGGTGCTCAGTACTCGGGTGCTTGGTGCTCAGTGCTCAGGGTGCTGGGTGCTCAGTGCTCAGGGTGCTGGGTGCTCAGTTCTCAGGGTGCTGGGTGCTCAGTACTCGGGGTGCTGGGTGCTCAGTACTCAGGGTGCTGGGTGCTCAGTACTCAGGGTGCTGGGTGCTCAGTACTCGGGTGCTGGGTGCTCAGTGCTCAGTGTGATGGGTGCTCAGTGCTCGGGGTGCTGGGTGCTCAGTGCTCAGTACTCAGGGTGCTGGGTGCTCAGTGCTCGGGGTGCTGGGTGCTCAGTGCTCAGTACTCAGGGTGCTGGGTGCTCAGTGCTCAGGGTGCTGGGTGCTCAGTGCTCAGGGTGCTAGGTGCTCGGTGCTCGGGGTGCTGGGTGCTTAGTGCTCGGGGTGCCGGTGCTCAGTACTCGGTGTGCTCAGTGCTCAGTACTCTGGGCGCTGGGTGCTCAGTGCTCAGTACTCAGGGTGCTGGGTGCTCAGTGCTCAGGGTGCTGGGTGCTCAGTACTCAGGGTGCTGGGTGCTCGGTGCTCAGTATGCTGGGTGCTCAGTGCTCAGGGTGCTGGGTGCTCAGTACTCAGGGTGCTGGGTGCTCGGTGCTCAGTACGCTGGGTGCTCAGTACTCCGGGTGCTGGGTGCTCAGTTCTCGGGGTGCTCGGTGCTCAGTGCTCAAGGTGCTGCGTGCTCAGTACTCAGGGTGCTCATTGCTCAGGGTGCTGGGTGCTCAGTGCTCAGGGTGGCGAGTGCTCAGTACTCAGGGTGCTGGGTGCTCAGTGCACGGGGTGCTGGGTGCTCAGTGCTCAGGGTGCTGGGTGCTCAGTACTCAGGGTGCTGGGTGTTCAGTACTCGGGGTGCTGGGTTCTCAGTACTCAGGGTGCTGGGTGCTCAGTATTCCGGGTGCTGGGTGCTCAGTTCTCGGGGTGCTCGGTGCTCAGTACTCAGTGCTCAGGGTGCTCAGTGCTCAGTGCTCAGGGTGCTGGGTGTTCAGTACTCAGGGTGCTGGGTGCTCAGTACTCAGGGTGCTGGGTGCTCAGTGCTCAGGGTGCTCGGTGCTCGGGGCGCTGGGTGCTCAGTGCTCGGGGTGCTCGGAGCTCAGTACTCAGGGTGCTGGGTGCTCAGTGCTCGGGGTGCTCGGTGCTCAGTACTCAGGGTGCTGGGTGCTCTGTGCTCGGGGTGCTGGGTGCTCAGTGCTCAGTACTCAGGGTGCTGGGTGCTCAGTGCTCAGGGTGCTGTGTGCTCAGTGCTCAGGGTGCTGGGTGCTCAGTGCTCAGGGTGCTGGGTAATCAGTGCTCAGGGTGCTGTGTGCTCAGTACTCAGGGTGCTGGGTGCTCAGTACTCAGGGTGCTGTGTGCTCAGTGCTCGGGTTGCTATGTGCTCAGTGGTCGCGGTGCTGCGTGCTCAGTGCTCGGGGTGCTCAGTGCTCAGTACTCAGGGTGCTGGGTGCTCAGTGCTCGAGGTGCTCAGTACTCAGGGTGCTGTTTATTCAGTGCTCAGGGTGCTGGGTGCTTAGTACTCAGGGTGCTCGGTGCTTAGTACTCAGGGTGCTGGGTGCTCAGTACTCTGGGTGCTGGGTGCTCAGTGCTCGGGGTGCTCGGTGCTCAGTGCTCAAGGTGCTGGGTGCTCAGTACTCAGGGTGCTCATTGCTCAGGGTGCTGGGTGCTCAGTGCTCAGGGTGCTCGGTGCTCGGGGCGCTGGGTGCTCAGTGCTCGGGGTGCTCGGAGCTCAGTACTCAGGGTGCTGGGTGCTCAGTGCTCGGGGTGCTGGGTGCTCAGTGCTCAGGGTGCTGGGTGCTCAGTGCTCAGGGTGCTGGGTGCTCAGTACTCGGGTTGCTGGGTGCTCAGTACTCAGTGTGCTGGGTGCTCAGTACTCAGGGTGCTGGGTGCTCAGTACTCGGGTGCTTGGTGCTCAGTGCTCAGGGTGCTGGGTGCTCAGTGCTCAGGGTGCTGGGTGCTCAGTTCTCAGGGTGCTGGGTGCTCAGTACTCGGGGTGCTGGGTGCTCAGTACTCAGGGTGCTGGGTGCTCAGTACTCAGGATGCTGGGTGCTCAGTACTCGGGTGCTGGGTGCTCAGTGCTCAGTGTGATGGGTGCTCAGTGCTCGGGGTGCTGGGTGCTCAGTGCTCAGTACTCAGGGTGCTGGGTGCTCAGTGCTCGGGGTGCTGGGTGCTCAGTGCTCAGTACTCAGGGTGCTGGGTGCTCAGTGCTCAGGGTGCTGGGTACTCAGTGCTCAGGGTGCTAGGTGCTCGGTGCTCGGGGTGCTGGGTGCTTAGTGCTCGGGGTGCCGGTGCTCAGTACTCGGTGTGCTCAGTGCTCAGTACTCTGGGCGCTGGGTGCTCAGTGCTCAGTACTCAGGGTGCTGGGTGCTCAGTGCTCAGGGTGCTGGGTGCTCAGTACTCAGGGTGCTGGGTGCTCGGTGCTCAGTATGCTGGGTGCTCAGTGCTCAGGGTGCTGGGTGCTCAGTACTCAGGGTGCTGGGTGCTCGGTGCTCAGTACGCTGGGTGCTCAGTACTCCGGGTGCTGGGTGCTCAGTTCTCGGGGTGCTCGGTGCTCAGTGCTCAAGGTGCTGCGTGCTCAGTACTCAGGGTGCTCATTGCTCAGGGTGCTGGGTGCTCAGTACTCAGGGTGCTGGGTGCTCAGTGCTCAGGGTGCTCGGTGCTCGGGGCGCTGGGTGCTCGGGGTGCTCGGAGCTCAGTACTCAGGGTGCTGGGTTCTCAGTGCTCGGGGTGCTCGGTGCTCAGTACCCAGGGTGCTGGGTGCTCAGTGCTCGGGGTGCTCGGTGCTCAGTACGTTGTGTGCTCACTACTCAGGGTGCTGGGTGCTCAGTGCGCAGGGTGCTGGGTGCTCAGTGCTCAGGGTGCTGGGTGCTCAGTGCTCAGGGTGCTCAGTGCTCAGTGCTCGGGGTGCTGGGTGCTCAGTGCTCAGGGTGCTGGGTGCTCAGTGCTCAGGGTGCTCAGTGCTCAGTGCTCGGGGTGCTGGGTGTTCAGTGCTCGGGGCGCTGGGTGCTCACTGCTCGGGGTGCTGGGTGCTCAGTACTCGGGGTGCTGGGTGCTCAGTGCTCAGGGTGCTCAGTGCTCAGTACTCAGTGCTCAGGGTGCTCAGTGCTCAGGGTGCTGGGTGTTCAGTACTCAGGGTGCTGGGTGCTCAGTACTCAGGGTGCTAGGTGCTCAGTGCTCAGGGTGCTGGGTGCTCAGGGCTCAGGGCGCTGGGTGCTCAGTGCTCGGGGTGCTCGGAGCTCAGTACTCAGGGTGCTGGGTGCTCAGTGCTCGGGGTGATCGGTGCTCAGTACTCAGGGTGATCGGTGCTCAGTGCTCGGGGTGCTCGGTGCTCAGTACGTTGGGTGCTCACTACTCAGGGTGCTGGGTGCTCAGTGCTCGGGGTGCTGGGTGCTCAGTGCTCGCGGTGCTGGGTGCTCAGTTCTCGGGGTGCTCGGTGCTCAGTACTCAGGGTGCTGGGTGCTCAGTACTCAGGGTGCTGGGTGCTCAGTACTCAGGGTGCTGTGTGCTCAGTGCTCGGGGTGCTATGTGCTCAGTGGTCGCGGTGCTGGGTGCTCAGTGCTCGGGGTGCTCAGTGCTCAGTACTCAGGGTGCTGGGTGCTCAGTGCTCGAGGTGCTCAGTACTCAGGGTGCTGTATGTTCAGTGCTCAGGGTGCTGGGTGCTCAGTACTCGGGGTGCTGGGTGCTCAGTGCTCGAGGTGCTCAGTACTCAGGGTGCTGTGTGTTCAGTGCTCAGGGTGCTGGGTGCTCAGTACTCGGGGTTCTGGGTGCTCAGTGCTCGGGGTGCTCGGTGCTCAGTGCTCAAGGTGCTGGGTGCTCAGTACTCAGGGTGCTCATTGCTCAGGGTGCTGGGTGCTCAGTGCTCAGGGTGCTCGGTGCTCGGGGCGCTGGGTGCTCAGTGCTCGGGGTGCTCGGAGCTCAGTACTCAGGGTGCTGGGTGCTCAGTGCTCGGGGTGCTGGGTGCTCAGTGCTCAGGGTGCTGGGTGCTCAGTGCTCAGGGTGCTGGGTGCTCAGTACTCGGGGTGCTGGGTGCTCAGTACTCAGTGTGCTGGGTGCTCAGTACTCGGGGTGCTGGGTGCTCAGTACTCGGGTGCTGGGTGCTCAGTACTCCGGGTGCTGGGTGCTCAGTTCTCGGGGTGCTCGGTGCTCAGTACTCAGTGCTCAGGGTGCTCAGTGCTCAGTGCTCAGGGTGCTGGGTGTTCAGTACTCAGGGTGCTGGGTGCTCAGTGCTCAGGGTGCTGGGTGCTCAGTGCTCAGGGTGCTCGGTGCTCGGGGCGCTGGGTGCTCAGTGCTCGGGGTGCTCGGAGCTCAGTACTCAGGGTGCTGGGTGCTCAGTGCTCGGGGTGCTCGGTGCTCAGTACTCAGGGTGCTGGGTGCTCAGTGCTCGGGGTGCTGGGTGCTCAGTGCTCAGTACTCAGGGTGCTGGGTGCTCAGTGCTCAGGGTGCTGTGTGCTCAGTGCTCAGGGTGCTGGGTGCTCAGTGCTCAGGGTGCTGGGTAATCAGTGCTCAGGGTGCTGGGTGCTCAGTACTCAGGGTGCTGGGTGCTCAGTACTCAGGGTGCTGTGTGCTCAGTGCTCGGTGTGCTATGTGCTCAGTGGTCGCGGTGCTGGGTGCTCAGTGCTCGGGGTGCTCAGTGCTCAGTACTCAGGGTGCTGGGTGCTCAGTGCTCGAGGTGCTCAGTACTCAGGGTGCTGTGTCTTCAGTGCTCAGGGTGCTGGGTGCTCAGTACTCGGGGTGCTGGGTGCTCAGTGCTCGAGGTGCTCAGTACTCAGGGTGCTGTGTGTTCAGTGCTCAGGGTGCTGGGTGCTCAGTACTCGGGGTGCTGGGTGCTCAGTGCTCGGGGTGCTCGGTGCTCAGTGCTCAAGGTGCTGGGTGCTCAGTACTCAGGGTGCTCATTGCTCAGGGTGCTGGGTGCTCAGTGCTCAGGGTGCTCGGTGCTCGGGGCGCTGGGTGCTCAGTGCTCGGGGTGCTCGGAGCTCAGTACTCAGGGTGCTGGGTGCTCAGTGCTCGGGGTGCTGGGTGCTCAGTGCTCAGGGTGCTGGGTGCTCAGTGCTCAGGGTGCTGGGTGCTCAGTACTCGGGTG
This sequence comes from Microtus oregoni, assembly GCF_018167655.1. Taxonomy (NCBI): domain Eukaryota; kingdom Metazoa; phylum Chordata; class Mammalia; order Rodentia; family Cricetidae; genus Microtus; species Microtus oregoni. The sequence continues at coordinate 9,854 of NW_024543734.1, forward strand.
CTGGGTGCTCAGTGCTCAGGGTGCTGGGTGCTCAGTGCTCGGGGTGCTGGGTGCTCAGTGCTCAGTACTCAGGGTGCTGGGTGCTCAGTGCTCAGGGTGCTGGGTGTTCAGTGCTCAGGGTGCTAGGTGCTCGGTGCTCGGGGTGCTGGGTGCTTAGTGCTCGGGGTGCCGGTGCTCAGTACTCGGGGTGCTCAGTGCTCAGTACTCTGGGCGCTGGGTGCTCAGTGCTCAGGGTGCTGGGTGCTCAGTACTCAGGGTGCTGGGTGCTCGGTGCTCAGTACGCTGGGTGCTCAGTGCTCAGGGTGCTGGGTGCTCAGTACTCAGGGTGCTGGGTGCTCAGTGCTCGGGGTGCTGGGTTCTCAGTGCTCAGTACTCAGGGTGCTGGGTGCTCAGTGCTCAGGGTGCTGGGTGCTCAGTACTCAGGGTGCTGGGTGCTCGGTGCTCAGTATGCTGGGTGCTCAGTGCTCAGGGTGCTGGGTGCTCAGTACTCAGGGTGCTGGGTGCTCGGTGCTCAGTACGCTGGGTGCTCAGTACTCCGGGTGCTGGGTGCTCAGTTCTCGGGGTGCTCGGTGCTCAGTGCTCAAGGTGCTGGGTGCTCAGTACTCAGGGTGCTCATTGCTCAGGTTGCTGGGTGCTCAGTACTCAGGGTGCTGGGTGCTCAGTGCTCAGGGGGCTCGGTGCTCGGGGCGCTGGGTGCTCGGGGTGCTCGGAGCTCAGTACTCAGGGTGCTGGGTGCTCAGTGCTCGGGGTGCTCGGTGCTCAGTACGTTGTGTGCTCACTACTCAGGGTGCTGGGTGCTCAGTGCTCAGGGTGCTGGGTGCTCAGTGCTCAGGGTGCTGGGTGCTCAGTGCTCAGGGTGCTGGGTGCTCAGTACTCAGGGTGCTCAGTGCTCAGTACTCGGGGTGCTTGGTGCTCAGTACTCAGGGTGCTCAGTGCTCAGTACTCGGGGTGCTGGGTGCTCAGTGCTCAGGGTGCTCAGTGCTCGGGGTGCTGGGTGTTCACTGCTCGGGGCGCTGGGTGCTCAGTGCTCGGGGTGCTGGGTGCTCAGTACACGGGGTGCTGGGTGCTCAGTGCTCAGGGTGCTCAGTGCTCAGTACTCAGTGCTCAGGGTGCTCAGTGCTCAGTGCTCAGGGTGCTGGGTGTTCAGTACTCAGGGTGCTGGGTGCTCAGTACTCAGGGTGCTAGGTGCTCAGTGCTTAGGGTGCTGGGTGCTCAGTGCTCGGGGCGCTGGGTGCTCAGTGCTCGGGGTGCTCGGAGCTCAGTACTCAGGGTGCTGGGTGCTCAGTGCTCGGGGTGATCGGTGCTCAGTACTCAGGGTGCTGGGTGCTCAGTGCTCGGGGTGCTCGGTGCTCAGTACGTTGGGTGCTCACTACTCAGGGTGCTGGGTGCTCAGTGCTCGGGGTGCTGGGTGCTCAGTGCTCGCGGTGCTGGGTGCTCAGTGCTCGGGGTGCTCGGTGCTCAGTACTCAGGTTGCTGGGTGCTCAGTGCTCGGGGTGCTGGGTGCTCAGTGCTCGCGGTGCTGGGTGCTCAGTGCTCGGGGTGCTCGGTGCTCAGTACTCAGGGTGCTGGGTGCTCAGTGCTCGAGGTGCTCAGTACTCAGGGTGCTGTGTGTTCAGTGCTCAGGGTGCTGGGTGCTCAGTACTCAGGGTGCTCGGTGCTTAGTACTCAGGGTGCTTGGTGCTCAATACTCCGGGTGCTGGGTGCTCAGTGCTCGGGGTGCTCGGTGCTCAGTGCTCAAGGTGCTGGGTGCTCAGTACTCAGGGTGCTCATTGCTCAGGGTGCTGGGTGCTCAGTACTCAGGGTGCTGGGTGCTCAGTGCTCAGGGTGCTCGGTGCTCGGGGCGCTGGGTGCTCAGTCCTCGGGGTGCTCGGAGCTCAGTACTCAGGGTGCTGGGTGCTCAGTGCTCGGGGTTCTCGGTGCTCAGTACTCAGGGTGCTGGGTGTTCAGTACTTGGGGTGCTGGGTTCTCAGTACTCAGGGTGCTGGGTGCTCAGTTCTCGGGGTGCTCGGTGCTCAGTACTCAGTGCTCAGGCTGCTCAGTGCTCAGTGCTCAGGGTGCTGGGTGTTCAGTACTCAGGGTGCTGGGTGCTCAGTGCTCAGGGTGCTGGGTGCTCAGTGCTCAGGGTGCTCGGTGCTCGGGGCGCTGGGTGCTCAGTCCTCGGGGTGCTCGGAGCTCAGTACTCAGGGTGCTGGGTGCTCAGTGCTCGGGGTGCTCGGTGCTCAGTACTCAGGGTGCTGGGTGCTCAGTGCTCGGGGTGCTGGGTGCTCAGTGCTCAGTACTCAGGGTGCTGGGTGCTCAGTGCTCAGGGTGCTCAGTACTCAGGGTGCTGGGTGCTTAGTGCTCGAGGTGCTCAGTACTCAGTGTGCTGTGTGTTCAGTGCTCAGGGTGATGGGTGCTCAGTACTCAGGATGCTCGGTGCTTAGTACTCAGGGTGCTGGGTGCTCAGTACTCTGGGTGCTGGGTGCTCAGTGCTCGGGGTGCTCGGTGCTCAGTGCTCAAGGTGCTGGGTGCTCAGTACTCACGGTGCTCATTGCTCAGGGTGCTGGGTGCTCAGTGCTCAGGGTGCTCGGTGCTCGGGGCGCTGGGTCCTCAGTGCTCGGGGTGCTCGGAGCTCAGTACTCAGGGTGCTGGGTGCTCAGTGCTCGGGGTGCTCGGTGCTGAGTACTCAGGGTGCTGGGTGCTCAGTGCTCGGGGTGCTGGGTGCTCAGTGCTCAGGGTGCTGGGTGCTCAGTGCTCGGGGTGCTGGGTGCTCAGTGCTCAGGGTGCTGGCTGCTCAGTGCTCGGGGTGCTGGGTGCTCAGTGCTCAGTACTCAGGGTGCTGGGTGCTCAGTGCTCAGGGTGCTGGGTGCTCAGTGCTCGGGGTGCTGGGTGCTCAGTACTCAGGGTGCTGGGTGCTCAGTACTTCGGGTGCTGGGTGCTCAGTTCTCGGGGTGCTCGGTGCTCAGTACTCAGTGCTCAGGGTGCTCAGTGCTCAGTGCTCAGGGTGCTGGGTGTTCAGTACTCAGGGTGCTGGGTGCTCAGTGCTCAGGGTGCTGGGTGCTCAGTGCTCAGGGTGCTCGGTGCTCGGGGCGCTGGGTGCTCAGTGCTCGGGGTGCTCGGAGCTCAGTACTCAGGGTGCTGGGTGCTCAGTGCTCGGGGTGCTCGGTGCTCAGTACTCAGGGTGCTGGGTGCTCAGTGCTCGGGGTGCTGGTTGCTCAGTGCTCAGTACTCAGGGTGCTGGGTGCTCAGTGCTCAGGGTGCTGTGTGCTCAGTGCTCAGGGTGCTGGGTGCTCAGTGCTCAGGGTGCGGGGTAATCAGTGCTCAGGGTGCTGGGTGCTCAGTACTCAGGGTGCTGGGTGCTCAGTACTCAGGGTGCTGGGTGCTCAGTGCTCGGGGTGCTATGTGATCAGTGGTCGCGGTGCTGGGTGCTCAGTACTCAGGGTGCTCATTGCTCAGGGTGCTGGGTGCTCAGTACTCAGGGTGCTGGGTGCTCAGTGCTCGAGGTGCTCAGTACTCAGGGTGCTGTGTGTTCAGTGCTCAGGGTGCTGGGTGCTCAGTACTCAGGGTGTTCGGTGCTTAGTACTCAGGGTGCTGGGTGCTCAGTACTCCGGGTGCTGGGTGCTCAGTGCTCGGGGTGCTCGGTGCTCAGTGCTCAAGGTGCTGGGTGCTCAGTACTCAGGGTGCTCATTGCTCAGGGTGCTGGGTGCTCAGTGCTCAGGGTGCTCGGTGCTCAGGGCGCTGGGTGCTCAGTGCTCGGGGTGCTCGGAGCTCAGTACTCAGGGTGCTGGGTGCTCAGTGCTCGGGGTGCTCGGTGCTCAGTACTCAGGGTGCTGGGTGCTCAGTGCTCGGGGTGCTGGGTGCTCAGTGCTCAGGATGCTGGGTGCTCAGTACTCAGGGTGCTCGGTGCTTAGTACTCAGGGTGCTCGGTGCTCGGGGTGCTGGGTGCTCAGTGCTCGGGGTGCTAGGTGCTCAGTACTCAGAGTGCTGGGTGCTCAGTACTCAGGGTACTTGGTGCTCAGTACTCGGGTGCTGGGTGCTCAGTGCTCAGGGTGCTGGGTGCTCAGTGCTCGGGGTGATGGGTGCTCAGTGCTCAGTACTCAGGGTGCTGGGTGCTCAGTGCTCGGGGTGCTGGGTGCTCAGTGCTCAGTACTCAGTGTGCTGGGTGCTCAGTGCTCAGGGTGCTGGGTGCTCAGTGCTCAGGGTGCTGGGTGCTCAGTGCTCAGGGTGCTGGGTACACAGTGCTCAGGGTGCTGGGTTCCCAGTACTCAGGGAGCTCAGTGCTCAGTACTCGGGGTGCTGGGTGCTCAGTGCTCAGGGTGCTCAGTGCTCAGTACTCGGGGTGCTGTGTGCTCAGTGCTCCGGGTGCTCAGTGCTCAGTGCTCGGGTTGCTGGGTGGTCAGTGCTCGGGGCGCTGGGGGCTCAGTGCTCGGTGTGCTGGGTGCTCAGTACTCGGGGTGCTGGGTGCTCAGTGCTCAGGGTGCTCAGTGCTCAGTACTCAGTGCTCAGGGTGCTCAGTGCTCAGTGCTCAGGGTGCTGGGTGTTCAGTTCTCAGGGTGCTGGGTGCTTAGTACTCAGGGTGCTGGGTGCTCAGTGCTCAGGGTGCTGGGTGCTCAGTGCTCAGGGTGCTGGGTGCTCAGTGCTCAGGGTTCTGGGTGCTCAGTACTCAGGGTGCTCAGTGCTCAGTACTCGGGGTGCTTGGTGCTCAGTACTCAGGGTGCTCGGTGCTCAGTACTCGGGGTGCTGGGTGCTCAGTGCTCAGGGTGCTCAGTGCTCAGTGCTCGGGGTGCTGGGTGTTCACTGCTCGGGGCGCTGGGTGCTCAGTGCTCGGGGTGCTGGGTGCTCAGTACACGGGGTGCTGGGTGCTCAGTGCTCAGGGTGCTCAGTGCTCAGTACTCAGTGCTCAGGGTGCTCAGTGCTCAGTGCTCAGGGTGCTGGGTATTCAGTACTCAGGGTGCTGGGTGCTCAGTACTCAGGGTGCTAGGTGCTCAGTGCTCAGGGTGCTGGGTGCTCAGTGCTCGGGGCGCTGGGTGCTCAGTGCTCGGGGTGCTCGGAGCTCAGTACTCAGGGTGCTGGGTGCTCAGTGCTCGGGGTGATCGGTGCTCAGTACTCAGGTTGCTGGATGCTCAGTGCTCGGGGTGCTCGGTGCTCAGTACGTTGGGTGCTCAGTACTCCGGGTGCTGGGTGCTCAGTGCTCGGGGTGCTCGGTGCTCAGTGCTCAAGGTGCTGGGTGCTCAGTACTCAGGGTGCTCATTGCTCAGGGTGCTGGGTGCTCAGTGCTCAGGGTGCTCGGTGCTCAGGGCGCTGGGTGCTCAGTGCTCGGGGTGCTCGGAGCTCAGTACTCAGGGTGCTGGGTGCTCAGTGCTCGGGGTGCTCGGTGCTCAGTACTCAGGGTGCTGGGTGCTCAGTGCTCGGGGTGCTGGGTGCTCAGTGCTCAGGATGCTGGGTGCTCAGTACTCAGGGTGCTCGGTGCTTAGTACTCAGGGTGCTCGGTGCTCGGGGTGCTGGGTGCTCAGTGCTCGGGGTGCTAGGTGCTCAGTACTCAGAGTGCTGGGTGCTCAGTACTCAGGGTACTTGGTGCTCAGTACTCGGGTGCTGGGTGCTCAGTGCTCAGGGTGCTGAGTGCTCAGTGCTCGGGGTGATGGGTGCTCAGTGCTCAGTACTCAGGGTGCTGGGTGCTCAGTGCTCGGGGTGCTGGGTGCTCAGTGCTCAGTACTCAGTGTGCTGGGTGCTCAGTGCTCAGGGTGCTGGGTGCTCAGTGCTCAGGGTGCTGGGTGCTCAGTGCTCAGGGTGCTGGGTACACAGTGCTCAGGGTGCTGGGTTCCCAGTACTCAGGGAGCTCAGTGCTCAGTACTCGGGGTGCTGGGTGCTCAGTGCTCAGGGTGCTCAGTGCTCAGTACTCGGGGTGCTGTGTGCTCAGTGCTCCGGGTGCTCAGTGCTCAGTGCTCGGGTTGCTGGGTGGTCAGTGCTCGGGGCGCTGGGGGCTCAGTGCTCGGTGTGCTGGGTGCTCAGTACTCGGGGTGCTGGGTGCTCAGTGCTCAGGGTGCTCAGTGCTCAGTACTCAGTGCTCAGGGTGCTCAGTGCTCAGTGCTCAGGGTGCTGGGTGTTCAGTTCTCAGGGTGCTGGGTGCTTAGTACTCAGGGTGCTGGGTGCTCAGTGCTCAGGGTGCTGGGTGCTCAGTGCTCAGGGTGCTGGGTGCTCAGTGCTCAGGGTTCTGGGTGCTCAGTACTCAGGGTGCTCAGTGCTCAGTACTCGGGGTGCTTGGTGCTCAGTACTCAGGGTGCTCGGTGCTCAGTACTCGGGGTGCTGGGTGCTCAGTGCTCAGGGTGCTCAGTGCTCAGTGCTCGGGGTGCTGGGTGTTCACTGCTCGTGGCGCTGGGTGCTCAGTGCTCGGGGTGCTGGGTGCTCAGTACACGGGGTGCTGGGTGCTCAGTGCTCAGGGTGCTCAGTGCTCAGTACTCAGTGCTCAGGGTGCTCAGTGCTCAGTGCTCAGGGTGCTGGGTATTCAGTACTCAGGGTGCTGGGTGCTCAGTACTCAGGGTGCTAGGTGCTCAGTGCTCAGGGTGCTGGGTGCTCAGTGCTCGGGGCGCTGGGTGCTCAGTGCTCGGGGTGCTCGGAGCTCAGTACTCAGGGTGCTGGGTGCTCAGTGCTCGGGGTGATCGGTGCTCAGTACTCAGGTTGCTGGATGCTCAGTGCTCGGGGTGCTCGGTGCTCAGTACGTTGGGTGCTCACTACTCAGGGTGCTGGGTGCTCAGTGCTCGGGGTGCTGGGTGCTCAGTGCTCGCGGTGCTGGGTGCTCAGTGCTCGGGGTGCTCGGTGCTCAGTACTCAGGTTGCTGGGTGCTCAGTGCTCGGGGTGCTTGGTGCTCAGTGCTCGCGGTGCTGGGTGCTCAGTGCTCGGGGTGCTCGATGCTCAGTACTCAGGGTGCTGGGTGCTCAGTGCTCGAGGTGCTCAGTACTCAGGGTGCTGTGTGATCAGTGCTCAGGGTGCTGGGTGCTCAGTACTCAGGGTGCTCGGTGCTTAGTACTCAGGGTGCTTGGTGCTCAATACTCCGGGTGCTGGGTGCTCAGTGCTCGGGGTGCTCGGTGCTCAGTGCTCAAGGTGCTGGGTGCTCAGTACTCAGGGTGCTCATTGCTCAGGGTGCTGGGTGCTCAGTACTCAGGGTGCTGGGTGCTCAGTGCTCAGGGTGCTCGGTGCTCGGGGCGCTGGGTGCTCAGGCCTCGGGGTGCTCTTAGCTCAGTACACAGGTTGCTGGGTGCTCAGTACTCAGGGTGCTGGGTGCTCAGTACTCGGGTGCTGGGTGCTCAGTGCTCAGGGTGCTGGGTGCTCAGTGCTCGGGGTGCTGGGTGCTGGGTGCTCAGTACTCAGGGTGCTGGGTGCTCAGTACTCGGGTGCTCAGGGCTCAGTACTCAGGGTGCTGGGTGCTCAGTGCTCGGGGTGCTGGGTGCTGAGTGCTCAGTACTCAGGGTGCTGGGTGCTCAGGGCTCAGGGTGCTGGGTCCTCAGTGCTCAGGGTGCTAGGTGCTCAGTGCTCGGGGTGCTGGGTGCTCAGTGCTCAGTACTCAGGGTGCTGGGTGCTCAGTGCTCAGGGTGCTGGGTGCTCAGTGCACGGGGTGCTGGGTGCTCAGTGCTCAGGGTGCTGGGTGCTCAGTGCTCAGGGTGCCGAGTGCTCAGTACTCAGGGTGCTGGGTGCTCAGTGCACGGGGTGCTGGTTGCTCAGTGCTCAGGGTGCTGGGTGCTCAGTACTCAGGGTGCTGGGTGTTCAGTACTCGGGGTGCTGGGTTCTCAGTACTCAGGGTGCTGGGTGCTCAGTACTCCGGGTGCTGGGTGCTCAGTTCTCGGGGTGCTCGGTGCTCAGTACTCAGTGCTCAGGCTGCTCAGTGCTCAGTGCTCAGGGTGCTGGGTGTTCAGTACTCAGGGTGCTGGGTGCTCAGTGCTCAGGGTGCTGGGTGCTCAGTGCTCAGGGTGCTCGGTGCTCGGGGCGCTGGGTGCTCAGTCCTCGGGGTGCTCGGAGCTCAGTACTCAGGGTGCTGGGTGCTCAGTGATCGGGGTGCTCGGTGCTCAGTACTCAGGGTGCTGGGTGCTCAGTGCTCGGGGTGCTGGGTGCTCAGTGCTCAGTACTCAGGGTGCTGGGTGCTCAGTGCTCAGGGTGCTCAGTACTCAGGGTGCTGGGTGCTCAGTGCTCGAGGTGCTCAGTACTCAGGGTGCTGTGTTTTCAGTGCTCAGGGTGCTGGGTGCTCAGTACTCAGGGTGCTCAGTGCTTAGTACTCAGGGTGCTGGGTGCACAGTACTCCGGGTGCTGGGTGCTCAGTGCTCGGGGTGCTCGGTGCTCAGTGCTCAAGGTGCTGGGTGCTCAGTACTCACGGTGCTCATTGCTCAGGGTGCTGGGTGCTCAGTGCTCAGGGTGCTGGGTGCTCGGGGCGCTGGGTGCTCAGTGCTCGGGGTGCTCGAAGCTCAGTACTCAGGGTGCTGGGTGCTCAGTGCTCGGGGTGTTCGGTGCTCAGTACTCAGGGTGCTGGGTGCTCAGTGCTCGGGGTGCTGGGTGCTCAGTGCTCAGGGTGCTTGATGCTCAGTACTCGGGGTCCTGGGTGCTCAGTGCTCAGGGTGCTGGCTGCTCAGTGCTCGGGGTGCTGGGTGCTCAGTGCTCAGTACTCAGGGTGCTGGGTGCTCAGTGCTCAGGGTGCTGGGTGCTCAGTGCTCGGGGTGCTGGGTGCTCAGTACTCAGGGTGCTGGGTGCTCAGTACTCCGGGTGCTGGGTGCTCAGTTCTCGGGGTGCTCGGTGCTCAGTACTCAGTGCTCAGGGTGCTCAGTGCTCAGTGCTCAGGGTGCTGGGTGTTCAGTACTCAGGGTGCTGGGTGCTCAGTGCTCAGGGTGCTGGGTGCTCAGTGCTCAGGGTGCTCGGTGCTCGGGGCGCTGGGTGCTCAGTGCTCGGGGTGCTCGGAGCTCAGTACTCAGGGTGCTGGGTGCTCAGTTCTCGGGGTGCTCGGTGCTCAGTACTCAGGGTGCTGGGTGCTCAGTGCTCAGGGTGCTGGGTGCTCAGTACGTTGGGTGCTCATTGCTCAGGGTGCTGGGTGCTCAGTACTCAGGGTGCTGGGTGCTCAGTGCTCGAGGTGCTCAGTACTCAGGGTGCTGTGTGTTCAGTGCTCAGGGTGCTGGGTGCTCAGTACTCAGGGTGCTCGGTGCTTAGTACTCAGGGTGCTGGGTGCTCAGTACTCCGGGTGCTGGGTGCTCAGTGCTCGGGGTGCTCGGTGCTCAGTGCTCAAGGTGCTGGGTGCTCAGTACTCAGGGTGCTCATTGCTCAGGGTGCTGGGTGCTCAGTGCTCAGGGTGCTCGGTGCTCAGGGCGCTGGGTGCTCAGTGCTCGGGGTGCTCGGAGCTCAGTACTCAGGGTGCTGGGTGCTCAGTGCTCGGGGTGCTCGGTGCTCAGTACTCAGGGTGCTGGGTGCTCAGTGCTCGGGGTGCTGGGTGCTCAGTGCTCAGGATGCTGGGTGCTCAGTACTCAGGGTGCTCGGTGCTTAGTACTCAGGGTGCTCTGTGCTCGGGGTGCTGGGTGCTCAGTGCTCGGGGTGCTAGGTGCTCAGTACTCAGAGTGCTGGGTGCTCAGTACTCAGGGTACTTGGTGCTCAGTACTCGGGTGCTGGGTGCTCAGTGCTCAGGGTGCTGGGTGCTCAGTGCTCGGGGTGATGGGTGCTCAGTGCTCAGTACTCAGGGTGCTGGGTGCTCAGTGCTCGGGGTGCTGGGTGCTCAGTGCTCAGTACTCAGTGTGCTGGGTGCTCAGTGCTCAGGGTGCTGGGTGCTCAGTGCTCAGGGTGCTGGGGGCTCAGTGCTCAGGGTGCTGGGTACACAGTGCTCAGGGTGCTGGGTTCCCAGTACTCAGGGAGCTCAGTGCTCAGTACTCGGGGTGCTGGGTGCTCAGTGCTCAGGGTGCTCAGTGCTCAGTACTCGGGGTGCTGTGTGCTCAGTGCTCCGGGTGCTCAGTGCTCAGTGCTCGGGGTGCTGGGTGGTCAGTGCTCGGGGCGCTGGGGGCTCAGTGCTCGGTGTGCTGGGTGCTCAGTACTCGGGGTGCTGGGTGCTCAGTGCTCAGGGTGCTCAGTGCTCAGTACTCAGTGCTCAGGGTGCTCAGTGCTCAGTGCTCAGGGTGCTGGGTGTTCAGTACTCAGGGTGCTGGGTGCTTAGTACTCAGGGTGCTGGGTGCTCAGTGCTCAGGGTGCTGGGTGCTCAGTGCTCAGGGTGCTGGGTGCTCAGTGCTCAGGGTTCTGGGTGCTCAGTACTCAGGGTGCTCAGTGCTCAGTACTCGGGGTGCTTGGTGCTCAGTACTCAGGGTGCTCGGTGCTCAGTACTCGGGGTGCTGGGTGCTCAGTGCTCAGGGTGCTCAGTGCTCAGTGCTCGGGGTGCTGGGTGTTCACTGCTCGGGGCGCTGGGTGCTCAGTGCTCGGGGTGCAAGGTGCTCAGTACACGGGGTGCTGGGTGCTCAGTGCTCAGGGTGCTCAGTGCTCAGTACTCAGTGCTCAGGGTGCTCAGTGCTCAGTGCTCAGGGTGCTGGGTGTTCAGTACTCAGGGTGCTGGGTGCTCAGTACTCAGGGTGCTAGGTGCTCAGTGCTCAGGGTGCTGGGTGCTCAGTGCTCGGGGCGCTGGGTGCTCAGTGCTCGGGGTGCTCAGAGCTCAGTACTCAGGGTGCTGGGTGCTCAGTGCTCGGGGTGATCGGTGCTCAGTACTCAGGGTGCTGGGTGCTCAGTGCTCGGGGTGCTCGGTGCTCAGTACGTTGGGTGCTCACTACTCAGGGTGCTGGGTGCTCAGTGCTCGGGGTGCTGGGTGCTCAGTGCTCGCGGTGCTGGGTGCTCAGTGCTCGGGGTGCTCGGTGCTCAGTACTCAGGTTGCTGGGTGCTCAGTGCTCGGGGTGCTTGGTGCTCAGTGCTCGCGGTGCTGGGTGCTCAGTGCTCCGGGTGCTCGATGCTCAGTACTCAGGGTGCTGGGTGCTCAGTGCTCGAGGTGCTCAGTACTCAGGGTGCTGTGTGATCAGTGCTCAGGGTGCTGGGTGCTCAGTACTCAGGGTGCTCGGTGCTTAGTACTCAGGGTGCTTGGTGCTCAATACTCCGGGTGCTGGGTGCTCAGTGCTCGGGGTGCTCGGTGCTCAGTGCTCAAGGTGCTGGGTGCTCAGTACTCAGGGTGCTGGGTGCTCAGTGCTCAGGGTGCTCGGTGCTCGGGGCGCTGGGTGCTCAGGCCTCGGGGTGCTCTTAGCTCAGTACTCAGGGTGCTGGGTGCTCAGTGCTCGGGGTTCTCGGTGCTCAGTACTCAGGGTGCTGGGTGTTCAGTACTCGGGGTGCTGGGTTCTCAGTACTCAGGGTGCTGGGTGCTCAGTACTCGGCGTGCTGGGTTCGCAGTACACAGGTTGCTGGGTGCTCAGTACTCAGGGTGCTGGGTGCTCAGTACTCGGGTGCTGGGTGCTCAGTGCTCAGGGTGCTGGGTGCTCAGTGCTCGGGGTGCTGGGTGCTCAGGGCTCAGTACTCAGGGTGCTGGGTGCTCAGTGCTCGGGGTGCTGGGTGCTGAGTGCTCAGTACTCAGGGTGCTGGGTGCTCAGGGCTCAGGGTGCTGGGTCCTCAGTGCTCAGGGTGCTGGGTGCTCAGTGCTCGGGGTGCTGGGTGCTCAGTGCTCAGTACTCAGGGTGCTGGGTGCTCAGTGCTCAGGGTGCTGGGTGCTCAGTGCACGGGGTGCTGGGTGCTCAGTGCTCAGGGTGCTGGGTGCTCAGTGCTCAGGGTGCCGAGTGCTCAGTACTCAGGGTGCTGGGTGCTCAGTGCACGGGGTGCTGGTTGCTCAGTGCTCAGGGTGCTGGGTGTTCAGTACTCGGGGTGCTGGGTTCTCAGTACTCAGGGTGCTGGGTGCTCAGTACTCCGGGTGCTGGGTGCTCAGTTCTCGGGGTGCTCGGTGCTCAGTACTCAGTGCTCAGGCTGCTCAGTGCTCAGTGCTCAGGGTGCTGGGTGTTCAGTACTCAGGGTGCTGGGTGCTCAGTGCTCAGGGTGCTGGGTGCTCAGTGCTCAGGGTGCTCGGTGCTCGGGGCGCTGGGTGCTCAGTCCTCGGGGTGCTCGGAGCTCAGTACTCAGGTTGCTGGGTGCTCAGTGCTCGGGGTGCTCGGTGCTCAGTACTCAGGGTGCTGTGTGCTCAGTGCTCGGGGTGCTGGGTGCTCAGTGCTCAGTACTCAGGGTGCTGGGTGCTCAGTGCTCAGGGTGCTGGGTGCTCAGTGCTCGGGGTGCTGGGTGCTCAGTACTCAGGGTGCTGGGTGCTCAGTACTCCGGGTGCTGGGTGCTCAGTTCTCGGGGTGCTCGGTGCTCAGTACTCAGTGCTCAGGGTGCTCAGTGCTCAGTGCTCAGGGTGCTGGGTGTTCAGTACTCAGGGTGCTGGGTGCTCAGTGCTCAGGGTGCTGGGTGCTCAGTGCTCAGGGTGCTCGGTGCTCGGGGCGCTGGGTGCTCAGTGCTCGGGGTGCTCGGAGCTCAGTACTCAGGGTGCTGGGTGCTCAGTTCTCGGGGTGCTCGGTGCTCAGTACTCAGGGTGCTGGGTGCTCAGTGCTCAGGGTGCTGGGTGCTCAGTACGTTGGGTGCTCATTGCTCAGGGTGCTGGGTGCTCAGTACTCAGGGTGCTGGGTGCTCAGTGCTCGAGGTGCTCAGTACTCAGGGTGCTGTGTGTTCAGTGCTCAGGGTGCTGGGTGCTCAGTACTCAGGGTGCTCGGTGCTTAGTACTCAGGGTGCTGGGTGCTCAGTACTCCGGGTGCTGGGTGCTCAGTGCTCGGGGTGCTCGGTGCTCAGTGCTCAAAGTGCTGGGTGCTCAGTACTCAGGGTGCTCATTGCTCAGGGTGCTGGGTGCTCAGTGCTCAGGGTGCTCGGTGCTCAGGGCGCTGGGTGCTCAGTGCTCGGGGTGCTCGGAGCTCAGTACTCAGGGTGCTGGGTGCTCAGTGCTCGGGGTGCTCGGTGCTCAGTACTCAGGGTGCTGGGTGCTCAGTGCTCGGGGTGCTGGGTGCTCAGTGCTCAGGATGCTGGGTGCTCAGTACTCAGGGTGCTCGGTGCTTAGTACTCAGGGTGCTCTGTGCTCGGGGTGCTGGGTGCTCAGTGCTCGGGGTGCTAGGTGCTCAGTACTCAGAGTGCTGGGTGCTCAGTACTCAGGGTACTTGGTGCTCAGTACTCGGGTGCTGGGTGCTCAGTGCTCAGGGTGCTGGGTGCTCAGTGCTCGGGGTGCTGGGTGCTCAGTGCTCAGTACTCAGTGTGCTGGGTGCTCAGTGCTCCGGGTGCTCAGTGCTCAGTGCTCGGGGTGCTGGGTGGTCAGTGCTCGGGGCGCTGGGGGCTCAGTGCTCGGTGTGCTGGGTGCTCAGTACTCGGGGTGCTGGGTGCTCAGTGCTCAGGGTGCTCACTGCTCAGTACTCAGTGCTCAGGGTGCTCAGTGCTCAGTGCTCAGGGTGCTGGGTGTTCAGTACTCAGGGTGCTGGGTGCTTAGTACTCAGGGTGCTGGGTGCTCAGTGCTCAGGGTGCTGGGTGCTCAGTGCTCAGGGTGCTGGGTGCTCAGTGCTCAGGGTTCTGGGTGCTCAGTACTCAGGGTGCTCAGTGCTCAGTACTCGGGGTGCTTGGTGCTCAGTACTCAGGGTGCTCGGTGCTCAGTACTCGGGGTGCTGGGTGCTCAGTGCTCAGGGTGCTCAGTGCTCAGTGCTCGGGGTGCTGGGTGTTCACTGCTCGGGGCGCTGGGTGCTCAGTGCTCGGGGTGCTGGGTGCTCAGTACACGGGGTGCTGGGTGCTCAGTGCTCAGGGTGCTCAGTGCTCAGTACTCAGTGCTCAGGGTGCTCAGTGCTCAGTGCTCAGGGTGCTGGGTGTTCAGTACTCAGGGTGCTGGGTGCTCAGTACTCAGGGTGCTAGGTGCTCAGTGCTCAGGGTGCTGGGTGCTCAGTGCTCGGGGCGCTGGGTGCTCAGTGCTCGGGGTGCTCGGAGCTCAGTACTCAGGGTGCTGGGTGCTCAGTGCTCGGGGTGATCGGTGCTCAGTACTCAGGGTGCTGGGTGCTCAGTGCTCGGGGTGCTCGGTGCTCAGTACGTTGGGTGCTCACTACTCAGGGTGCTGGGTGCTCAGTGCTCGGGGTGCTGGGTGCTCAGTGCTCGCGGTGCTGGGTGCTCAGTGCTCGGGGTGCTCGGTGCTCAGTACTCAGGTTGCTGGGTGCTCAGTGCTCGGGGTGCTTGGTGCTCAGTGCTCGCGGTGCTGGGTGCTCAGTGCTCCGGGTGCTCGATGCTCAGTACTCAGGGTGCTGGGTGCTCAGTGCTCTAGGTGCTCAGTACTCAGGGTGCTGTGTGATCAGTGCTCAGGGTGCTGGGTGCTCAGTACTCAGGGTGCTCGGTGCTTAGTACTCAGGGTGCTTGGTGCTCAATACTCCGGGTGCTGGGTGCTCAGTGCTCGGGGTGCTCGGTGCTCAGTGCTCAAGGTGCTGGGTGCTCAGTACTCAGGGTGCTGGGTGCTCAGTGCTCAGGGTGCTCGGTGCTCGGGGCGCTGGGTGCTCAGGCCTCGGGGTGCTCTTAGCTCAGTACTCAGGGTGCTGGGTGCTCAGTGCTCGGGGTTCTCGGTGCTCAGTACTCAGGGTGCTGGGTGTTCAGTACTCGGGGTGCTGGGTTCTCAGTACTCAGGGTGCTGGGTGCTCAGTACTCGGCGTGCTTTGTTTCGCAGTACACAGGTTGCTGGGTGCTCAGTACTCAGGGTGCTGGGTGCTCAGTACTCGGGTGCTGGGTGCTCAGTGCTCAGGGTGCTGGGTGCTCAGTGCTCGGGGTGCTGGGTGCTCAGGGCTCAGTACTCAGGGTGCTGGGTGCTCAGTGCTCGGGGTGCTGGGTGCTGAGTGCTCAGTACTCAGGGTGCTGGGTGCTCAGGGCTCAGGGTGCTGGGTCCTCAGTGCTCAGGGTGCTGGGTGCTCAGTGCTCGGGGTGCTGGGTGCTCAGTGCTCAGTACTCAGGGTGCTGGGTGCTCAGTGCTCAGGGTGCTGGGTGCTCAGTGCACGGGGTGCTGGGTGCTCAGTGCTCAGGGTGCTGGGTGCTCAGTGCTCAGGGTGCCGAGTGCTCAGTACTCAGGGTGCTGGGTGCTCAGTGCACGGGGTGCTGGTTGCTCAGTGCTCAGGGTGCTGGGTGCTCAGTACTCAGGGTGCTGGGTGTTCAGTACTCGGGGTGCTGGGTTCTCAGTACTCAGGGTGCTGGGTGCTCAGTACTCCGGGTGCTGGGTGCTCAGTTCTCGGGGTGCTCGGTGCTCAGTACTCAGTGCTCAGGCTGCTCAGTTCTCAGTGCTCAGGGTGCTGGGTGTTCAGTACTCAGGGTGCTGGGTGCTCAGTGCTCAGGGTGCTGGGTGCTCAGTGCTCAGGGTGCTCGGTGCTCGGGGCGCTGGGTGCTCAGTCCTCGGGGTGCTCGGAGCTCAGTACTCAGGGTGCTGGGTGCTCAGTGCTCGGGGTGCTCGGTGCTCAGTACTCAGGGTGCTGGGTGCTCAGTGCTCGGGGTGCTGGGTGCTCAGTGCTCAGTACTCAGGGTGCTGGGTGCTCAGTGCTCAGGGTGCTCAGTACTCAGGGTGCTGGGTGCTCAGTGCTCGAGGTGCTCAGTACTCAGGGTGCTGTGTTTTCAGTGCTCAGGGTGCTGGGTGCTCAGTACTCAGGGTGCTCGGTGCTTAGTACTCAGGGTGCTGGGTGCTCAGTACTCCGGGTGCTGGGTGCTCAGTGCTCGGGGTGCTCGGTGCTCAGTGCTCAAGGTGCTGGGTGCTCAGTACTCACGGTGCTCATTGCTCAGGGTGCTGGGTGCTCAGTGCTCAGGGTGCTCGGTGCTCGGGGCGCTGGGTGCTCAGTGCTCGGGGTGCTCGAAGCTCAGTACTCAGGGTGCTGGGTGCTCAGTGCTCGGGGTGTTCGGTGCTCAGTACTCAGGGTGCTGGGTGCTCAGTGCTCGGGGTGCTGGGTGCTCAGTGCTCAGGGTGCTGGGTGCTCAGTACTCGGGGTCCTGGGTGCTCAGTGCTCAGGGTGCTGGCTGCTCAGTGCTAGGGGTGCTGGGTGCTCAGTGCTCAGTACTCAGGGTGCTGGGTGCTCAGTGCTCAGGGTGCTGGGTGCTCAGTGCTCGGGGTGCTGGGTGCTCAGTACTCAGGGTGCTGGGTGCTCAGTACTCCGGGTGCTGGGTGCTCAGTTCTCGGGGTGCTCGGTGCTCAGTACTCAGTGCTCAGGGTGCTCAGTGCTCAGTGCTCAGGGTGCTGGGTGTTCAGTACTCAGGGTGCTGGGTGCTCAGTGCTCAGGGTGCTGGGTGCTCAGTGCTCAGGGTGCTCGGTGCTCGGGGCGCTGGGTGCTCAGTGCTCGGGGTGCTCGGAGCTCAGTACTCAGGGTGCTGGGTGCTCAGTTCTCGGGGTGCTCGGTGCTCAGTACTCAGGGTGCTGGTTGCTCAGTGCTCAGGGTGCTGGGTGCTCAGTGCTCAGTACTCAGGGTGCTGGGTGCTCAGTGCTCAGGGTGCTGTGTGCTCAGTGCTCAGGGTGCTGGGTGCTCAGTGCTCAGGGTGCGGGGTAATCAGTGCTCAGGGTGCTGGGTGCTCAGTACTCAGGGTGCTGGGTGCTCAGTACTCAGGGTGCTGGGTGCTCAGTGCTCGGGGTGCTATGTGCTCAGTGGTCGCGGTGCTGGGTGCTCAGTACTCAGGGTGCTCATTGCTCAGGGTGCTGGGTGCTCAGTACTCAGGGTGCTGGGTGCTCAGTGCTCGAGGTGCTCAGTACTCAGGGTGCTGTGTGTTCAGTGCTCAGGGTGCTGGGTGCTCAGTACTCAGGGTGCTCGGTGCTTAGTACTCAGGGTGCTGGGTGCTCAGTACTCCGGGTGCTGGGTGCTCAGTGCTCGGGGTGCTCGGTGCTCAGTGCTCAAGGTGCTGGGTGCTCAGTACTCAGGGTGCTCATTGCTCAGGGTGCTGGGTGCTCAGTGCTCAGGGTGCTCGGTGCTCGGGGCGCTGGGTGCTCAGTGCTCGGGGTGCTCGGAGCTCAGTACTCAGGGTGCTGGGTGCTCAGTGCTCGGGGTGCTCGGTGCTCAGTACTCAGGGTGCTGGGTGCTCAGTGCTCGGGGTGCTGGGTGCTCAGTGCTCAGGGTGCTGGGTGCTCAGTACTCAGGGTGCTCGGTGCTTAGTACTCAGGGTGCTCGGTGCTCGGGGTGCTGGGTGCTCAGTGCTCGGGGTGCTAGGTGCTCAGTACTCAGAGTGCTGGGTGCTCAGTACTCAGGGTACTTGGTGTTCAGTACTCGGGTGCTGGGTGCTCAGTGCTCAGGGTGCTGGGTGCTCAGTGCTCGGGGTGATGGGTGCTCAGTGCTCAGTACTCAGGGTGCTGGGTGCTCAGTGCTCGGGGTGCTGGGTGCTCAGTGCTCAGTACTCAGTGTGCTGGGTGCTCAGTGCTCAGGGTGCTGGGTGCTCAGTGCTCAGGGTGCTGGGTGCTCAGTGCTCAGGGTGCTGGGTACACAGTGCTCAGGGTGCTGGGTTCCCAGTACTCAGGGAGCTCAGTGCTCAGTACTCGGGGTGCTGGGTGCTCAGTGCTGAGGGTGCTCAGTGCTCAGTGCACGGGGTGCTGGGTGGTCAGTGCTCGGGGCGCTGGGGGCTCAGTGCTCGGTGTGCTGGGTGCTCAGTACTCGGGGTGCTGGGTGCTCAGTGCTCAGGGTGCTCAGTGCTCAGTACTCAGTGCTCAGGGTGCTCAGTGCTCAGTGCTCAGGGTGCTGGGTGTTCAGTACTCAGGGTGCTGGGTGCTTAGTACTCAGGGTGCTGGGTGCTCAGTGCTCAGGGTGCTGTGTGCTCAGTGCTCGGGGTGCTCAGTACTCAAGGTGCTGTGTGTTCAGTGCTCAGGGTACTGGGTGCTCAGTACTCAGGGTGCTCGGTGCTTAGTACTCAGGGTGCTGGGTGCTCAGTACTCCGGGTGCTGGGTGCTCAGTGCTCGGGGTGCTCGGAGCTCAGTACTAAGGGTGCTGGGTGCTCAGTGCTCGGGGTGCTCGGTGCTCAGTACGTTGGGTGCTCACTACTCAGGGTCCTGGGTGCTCAGTGCTCAGTGTGCTGGGTGCTCAGTGCTCAGGGTGCTGGGTGCTCAGTGCTCAGGGTGCTGGGTGCTCAGTACTCAGGGTGCTGGGTGCTCAGTGCTCAGGGTGCTGGGTGCTCAGTACTCAGGGTGCTGGGTGCTCAGTACTTGGGGTGCTGGGTGCTCAGTACTCAGGGTGCTGGGTGCTCAGTACTCAGGGTGATGGGTGCTCAGTACTCGAGTGCTGGGTGCTCAGTGCTCGGGGTGCTGGGTGCTCAGTGCTCGGGGTGCTGGGTGCTCAGTGCTCAGTTCTCAGGGTGCTGGGTGCTCAGTGCTCAGGGTGCTGGGTGCTCAGTGCTCAGTACTCAGGGTACTGGGTGCTCAGTGCTCAGGGTGCTGTGTGCTCAGTGCTCAGGGTGCTGGGTGCTCAGTACTCAGGGTGCTGGGTGCTCAGTGCTCGGGGAGCTGGGTACTCAGTGCTCGCGGTGCTGGGTGCTCAGTGCTCGGGGTGCTCGGTGCCCAGTACTCAGGGTGCTGGGTGCTCAGTGCTCGAGGCGATCAGTACTCAGGGTGCTGTGTGTTCAGTGCTCAGGGTGCTGGGTGCTCAGTACTCAGGGTGCTCATTGCTCAGGGTGCTGGGTGCTCAGTACTCAGGGTGCTGGGTGCTCAGTGCTCGAGGTGCTCAGTACTCAGGGTGCTGTGTGTTCAGTGCTCAGGGTGCTGGGTGCTCAGTACTCAGGGTGCTGGGTGCTCAGTACTCGGCGTGCTTTGGTTCGCAGTACACAGGTTGCTGGGTGCTCAGTACTCAGGGTGCTGGGTGCTCAGTACTCGGGTGCTGGGTGCTCAGTGCTCAGGGTGCTGGGTGCTCAGTGCTCGGGGTGCTGGGTGCTCAGGGCTCAGTACTCAGGGTGCTGGGTGCTCAGTGCTCGGGGTGCTGGGTGCTGAGTGCTCAGTACTCAGGGTGCTGGGTGCTTAGGGCTCAGGGTGCTGGGTCCTCAGTGCTCAGGGTGCTGGGTGCTCAGTGCTCGGGGTGCTGGGTGCTCAGTGCTCAGTACTCAGGGTGCTGGGTGCTCAGTGCTCAGGGTGCTGGGTGCTCAGTGCACGGGGTGCTGGGTGCTCAGTGCTCAGGGTGCTGGGTGCTCAGTGCTCAGGGTGCCGAGTGCTCAGTACTCAGGGTGCTGGGTGCTCAGTGCACGGGGTGCTGGTTGCTCAGTGCTCAGGGTGCTGGGTGCTCAGTACTCAGGGTGCTGGGTGTTCAGTACTCGGGGTGCTGGGTTCTCAGTACTCAGGGTGCTGGGTGCTCAGTACTCCGGGTGCTGGGTGCTCAGTTCTCGGGGTGATCGGTGCTCAGTACTCAGTGCTCAGGCTGCTCAGTGCTCAGGGTGCTGGGTGTTCAGTACTCAGGGTGCTGGGTGCTCAGTGCTCAGGGTGCTCGGTGCTCGGGGCGCTGGGTGCTCAGTCCTCGGGGTGCTCGGAGCTCAGTACTCAGGGTGCTGTGTGCTCAGTGCTCGGGGTGCTCGGTGCTCAGTACTCAGGGTGCTGGGTGCTCAGTGCTCGGGGTGCTGGGTGCTCAGTGCTCAGTACTCAGGGTGCTGGGTGCTCAGTGCTCAGGGTGCTCAGTACTCAGGGTGCTGGGTGCTCAGAGCTCGAGGTGCTCAGTACTCAGGGTGCTGTGTTTTCAGTGCTCAGGGTGCTGGGTGCTCAGTACTCAGGGTGCTCGGTGCTTAGTACTCAGGGTGCTGGGTGCTCAGTACTCCGGGTGCTGGGTGCTCAGTGCTCGGGGTGCTCGGTGCTCAGTGCTCAAGGTGCTGGGTGCTCAGTACTCACGGTGCTCATTGCTCAGGGTGCTGGGTGCTCAGTGCTCAGGGTGCTCGGTGCTCGGGGCGCTGGGTGCTCAGTGCTCGGGGTGCTCGAAGCTCAGTACTCAGGGTGCTGGGTGCTCAGTGCTCGGGGTGTTCGGTGCTCAGTACTCAGGGTGCTGGGTGCTCAGTGCTCGGGGTGCTGGGTGCTCAGTGCTCAGGGTGCTGGGTGCTCAGTACTCGGGGTCCTGGGTGCTCAGTGCTCAGGGTGCTGGCTGCTCAGTGCTCGGGGTGCTGGGTGCTCAGTGCTCAGTACTCAGGGTGCTGGGTGCTCAGTGCTCAGGGTGCTGGGTGCTCAGTGCTCGGGGTGCTGGGTGCTCAGTACTCAGGGTGCTGGGTGCTCAGTACTCCGGGTGCTGGGTGCTCAGTTCTCGGGGTGCTCGGTGCTCAGTACTCAGTGCTCAGGGTGCTCAGTGCTCAGTGCTCAGGGTGCTGGGTGTTCAGTACTCAGGGTGCTGGGTGCTCAGTGCTCAGGGTGCTGGGTGCTCAGTGCTCAGGGTGCTCGGTGCTCGGGGCGCTGGGTGCTCAGTGCTCGGGGTGCTCGGAGCTCAGTACTCAGGGTGCTGGGTGCTCAGTTCTCGGGGTGCTCGGTGCTCAGTACTCAGGGTGCTGGGTGCTCAGTGCTCAGGGTGCTGGGTGCTCAGTGCTCAGTACTCAGGGTGCTGGGTGCTCAGTGCTCAGGGTGCTGTGTGCTCAGTGCTCAGGGTGCTGGGTGCTCAGTGCTCAGGGTGCGGGGTAATCAGTGCTCAGGGTGCTGGGTGCTCAGTACTCAGGGTGCTGGGTGCTCAGTACTCAGGGTGCTGGGTGCTCAGTGCTCGGGGTGCTATGTGCTCAGTGGTCGCGGTGCTGGGTGCTCAGTACTCAGGGTGCTCATTGCTCAGGGTGCTGGGTGCTCAGTACTCAGGGTGCTGGGTGCTCAGTGCTCGAGGTGCTCAGTACTCAGGGTGCTGTGTGTTCAGTGCTCAGGGTGCTGGGTGCTCAGTACTCAGGGTGCTCGGTGCTTAGTACTCAGGGTGCTGGGTGCTCAGTACTCCGGGTGCTGGGTGCTCAGTGCTCGGGGTGCTCGGTGCTCAGTGCTCAACGTGCTGGGTGCTCAGTACTCAGGGTGCTCATTGCTCAGGGTGCTGGGTGCTCAGTGCTCAGGGTGCTCGGTGCTCGGGGCGCTGGGTGCTCAGTGCTCGGGGTGCTCGGAGCTCAGTACTCAGGGTGCTGGGTGCTCAGTGCTCGGGGTGCTCGGTGCTCAGTACTCAGGGTGCTGGGTGCTCAGTGCTCGGGGTGCTGGGTGCTCAGTGCTCAGGGTGCTGGGTGCTCAGTACTCAGGGTGCTCGGTGCTTAGTACTCAGGGTGCTCGGTGCTCGGGGTGCTGGGTGCTCAGTGCTCGGGGTGCTAGGTGCTCAGTACTCAGAGTGCTGGGTGCTCAGTACTCAGGGTACTTGGTGTTCAGTACTCGGGTGCTGGGTGCTCAGTGCTCAGGGTGCTGGGTGCTCAGTGCTCGGGGTGATGGGTGCTCAGTGCTCAGTACTCAGGGTGCTGGGTGCTCAGTGCTCGGGGTGCTGGGTGCTCAGTGCTCAGTACTCAGTGTGCTGGGTGCTCAGTGCTCAGTGTGCTGGGTGCTCAGTGCTCAGGGTGCTGGGTGTTCAGTGCTCAGGGTGCTGGGTACACAGTGCTCAGGGTGCTGGGTTCCCAGTACTCAGGGAGCTCAGTGCTCAGTACTCGGGGTGCTGGGTGCTCAGTGCTGAGGGTGCTCAGTGCTCAGTACTCGGGGTGCTGTGTGCTCAGTGCTCCGGGTGCTCAGTGCTCAGTGCACGGGGTGCTGGGTGGTCAGTGCTCGGGGCGCTGGGGGCTCAGTGCTCGGTGTGCTGGGTGCTCAGTACTCGGGGTGCAGGGTGCTCAGTGCTCAGGGTGCTCAGTGCTCAGTACTCAGTGCTCAGGGTGCTCAGTGCTCAGTGCTCAGGGTGCTGGGTGTTCAGTACTCAGGGTGCTGGGTGCTTAGTACTCAGGGTGCTGGGTGCTCAGTGCTCAGGGTGCTGTGTGCTCAGTGCTCGGGTTGCTCAGTACTCAGGGTGCTGTGTGTTCAGTGCTCAGGGTACTGGGTGCTCAGTACTCAGGGTGCTCGGTGCTTAGTACTCAGGGTGCTGGGTGCTCAGTACTCCGGGTGCTGGGTGCTCAGTGCTCGGGGTGCTCGGAGCTCAGTACTAAGGGTGCTGGGTGCTCAGTGCTCGGGGTGCTCGGTGCTCAGTACGTTGGGTGCTCACTACTCAGGGTCCTGGGTGCTCAGTGCTCAGTGTGCTGGGTGCTCAGTGCTCAGGGTGCTGGGTGCTCAGTGCTCAGGGTGCTGGGTGCTCAGTACTCAGGGTGCTGGGTACTCAGTGCTCAGGGTGCTGGGTGCTCAGTACTCAGGGTGCTGGGTGCTCAGTACTTGGGGTGCTGGGTGCTCAGTACTCAGGGTGCTGGGTGCTCAGTACTCAGGGTGATGGGTGCTCAGTACTCGAGTGCTGGGTGCTCAGTGCTCAGGGTGCTGGGTGCTCAGTGCTCGGGGTGCTGGGTGCTCAGTGCTCAGTTCTCAGGGTGCTGGGTGCTCAGTGCTCAGGGTGCTGGGTGCTCAGTGCTCAGTACTCAGGGTACTGGGTGCTCAGTGCTCAGGGTGCTGTGTGCTCAGTGCTCAGGCTGCTGGGTGCTCAGTACTCAGGGTGCTGGGTGCTCAGTGCTCGGGGAGCTGGGTACTCAGTGCTCGCGGTGCTGGGTGCTCAGTGCTCGGGGTGCTCGGTGCCCAGTACTCAGGGTGCTGGGTGCTCAGTGCTCGAGGCGATCAGTACTCAGGGTGCTGTGTGTTCAGTGCTCAGGGTGCTGGGTGCTCAGTACTCAGGGTGCTCATTGCTCAGGGTGCTGGGTGCTCAGTACTCAGGGTGCTGGGTGCTCAGTGCTCGAGGTGCTCAGTACTCAGGGTGCTGTGTGTTCAGTGCTCAGGGTGCTGGGTGCTCAGTACTCAGGGTGCTCGGTGCTTAGTACTCAGGGTGCTGGCTGCTCAGTATTCCAGGTGCTGGGTGCTCAGTGCTCGGGGTACTCGGTGCTCAGTGCTCAAGGTGCTGGGTGCTCAGTACTCAGGGTGCTCATTGCTCAGGGTGCTGGGTGCTCAGTGCTCAGGGTGCTCGGTGCTCGGGGCGCTGGGTGCTCAGTGCTCGGGGTGCTCGGAGCTCAGTACTCAGGGTGCTGGGTGCTCAGTGCTCGAGGTGCTGGGTGCTCAGTGCTCGAGGTGCTGGGTGCTCAGTGCTCAGGGTGCTGGGTGCTCAGTGCTCGAGGTGCTGGGTGCTCAGTGCTCAGGGTGCTGGGTGCTCAGTACTCAGGGTGCTCGGTGCTTAGTACTCAGGGTGCTCGGTGCTCGGGGTGCTGGGTGCTCAGTGCTCGGGCTGCTAGGTGCTCAGTACTCAGAGTGCTGGGTGCTCAGTACTCAGGGTACTGGGTGCTCAGTACTCGGGTGCTGCGTGCTCAGTGCTCAGGGTGCTGGGTGCTCAGTGCTCTGGGTGATGGGTGCTCAGTGCTCAGTACTCAGGGTGCTGGGTGCTCAGTGCTCAGGGTGCTGGGTGCTCAGTGCTCCGGGTGCTGGGTCCTCAGTACTCAGGGTGCTGGGTGCTCAGTGCTCGGGGTTCTGGGTGCTCAGTGCTCAGGGTGATCAGTGCGCAGTACTCAGGGTGCTGGGTGCTCAGTGCTCAGGGTGCTGGGAGCTCAGTGCTCAGGGTGATCGGTGCTCAGTACTCACGGTGCTCAGTACTCAGGGTGCTGGGTGCTCAGTGCTCGGGGTGCTGGGTGCTCAGTACTCAGGGTGCTGGGTGCTCAGTGCTCGGGGTTCTGGCTGCTCAGTGCTCAGGGTGATCGGTGCTCAGTACTCAGTTTGCTCGGTGCTCAGTGCTCAGGGTGCTGGGTGCCCAGTCCTCAGGGTGCTCAGTGCTCAGGGTGCTGGGTGCTCAGTGCTCGGGATGCTCGGTGCTCAGTACTCAGGGTGCTGAGTGCTCAGTACTCAGGGTGCTGGGTGCTCAGTACTCAGGGTGCTGGGTGCTCAGCTCTCAGTGTGCTGGGTGATCTGTGCTCAGGGTGCTGGGTGCTCAGTGCTCAGGGTGCTGGGTGCTCAGTGCTCGGGGTGCTGGGTGCCCAGTACTCAGGGTGCTGGGTGGTAAGTGCTCAGGGTGCTGGGTGCTCAGTGCTCGGGGCGCTGGGTGCTCAGTGCTCGGGGTGCTCGGAGCTCAGTACTCAGGGTGCTGGGTGCTCAGTGCTCGGGGTAATCGGTGCTCAGTACTCAGGGTGCTCGGTGCTCAGTGCTCGGGGTGCTCGGTGCTCAGTACGTTGGGTGCTCACTACTCAGGGTGCTGGGTGCTCAGTGCTTCTGGTGATCGGTGCTCAGTACTCAGGGTGCTGGGTGCTCAGTGCTCAGGGTGCTGGGTGCTCAGTACTCGGGGTGCTCGGTGCTCAGTGCTCAGGGTGCTGGGTGCTCAGTACTCAGGGTGCTGGGTGCTCAGTACTCAGGGTGCTGGGGGCTCAGTGCTCAGGGTGCTGGTTACTAAGTGCTCAGGGTGCTCGGTGCTCAGTACTCGGGGTGCTGGGTGCTCATTCTTGGGCTGCTGGGTGCTCAGTGCTCAGGGTGCTGGGTGTTCAGTGCTCGGGGTGCTGGGTGGTCAGTGCTCAGGGTGATCGGTGCTCTGTACTCAGGGTGCTGGGTGCTCAGTGCTCAGGGTGCTGGGTGCTCAGTCCTCAGGGTGCTCAGTGCTCAGGGTGCTGGGTGCTCAGTGCTCGGGGTGCTGGGTGCTCAGTGCTCAGTGCTCAGGGTTCTGGGTGCTCAGTGCTCAGTGCTCAGGGTGCTGGTTGCTCAGTACTCAGGGTGCTGGGTGCTCAGTACTCAGGGTGCTGGGTGCTCAGTGCTCAGGGTGCTTGGTGCTCAGTACTCAGGTTGCTGGGTGATCAGTGCTCCGGGTGCTGGGTGCTCAGGGCTCAGGGTGCTGGGTGCTCAGTGCTCAGGGTGCTGGGTTCTCAGTACTCAGGATGCTGGGTGCTCAGTGCTCGGGGTGCTCGGTGCTCAGTACTCAAGGTGCTGGGTGCTCAGTGCTCAGGGTGCTGGGTGCTCAGTGCTCAGGGTGCTTGGTGCTCAGTACTCAGGTTGCTGGGTGATCAGTGCTCCGGGTGCTGGGTGCTCAGTGCTCAGGGTGCTGGGTGCTCAGTGCTCAGGGTGCTGGGTTCTCAGTACTCAGGATGCTGGGTGCTCAGTGCTCGGGGTGCTCGGTGCTCAGTACTCAAGGTGCTGGGTGCTCAGTGCTCAGGGTGCTGGGTGCTCAGTGATCAGGGTGCTGGGTGCTCAGTACTCAGGGTGCTCGGTGCTCAGTACTCAGGGTTCTCAGTGCTCAGTACTCAGGTTGCTGGGTACTCAGTGCTCAGGGTGCTGGGTGCTCAGTACTCAGGGTGCTCAGTGCTCAGTACTCGGGGTGCTTGGTGTTCAGTACTCAGGGTGCTCAGTGCTCAGTACTCGGCGTGCTGGGTGCTCAGTGCTCAGGGTGCTCAGTGCTCAGTGCTCGGGGTGCTGGGTGCTCAGTGCTCGGGGCGCTGGGTGCTCAGTGCTCGGGGTGCTAGCTGCTCAGTACTCGGGGTGCTGGGTGCTCAGTGCTCAGGGTGCTCAGTGCTCAGTACTCAGTGCTCAGGGTTCTCAGTGCTCAGTGCTCAGGGTGCTGGGTGTTCAGTACTCAGGGTGCTGGTTGCTCAGTACTCAGGGTGCTGTGTGCTCAGTGCTCAGGGTGCTGGGTGCTCAGTGCTCGGGGCGCTGGGTGCTCAGTGCTCGGGGTGCTCGGAGCTCAGTATACAGGGTGCTGGGTGCTCAGTGCTCGGGGTGATCGGTGCTCAGTACTCAGGGTGCTGGGTGCTCAGTGCTCGGGGTGCTCGGTGCTCAGTACGTTGGGTGCTCACTACTCAGGGTGCTGGGTGCTCAGTGCTCAGGGTGCTGGGTGCTCAGTGCTCAGGGTGCTGGGTGCTCTGTGCTCAGGGTGCTGGGTGCTCAGTGCTCGGGGTGCTGCGTGCTCAGTGCTCAGGGTGCTGGGTGCTCAGTACTCAGTGTGCTGGGTGCTCAGTCCTCGGGGTGCTGGGTGCTCAGTACTCAGGGTGCTGGGTGCTCAGTACTCAGGGTGCTGGGTGCTCAGTACTCGGGTGCTGTGTGCTCAGTGCTCAGGGTGCTCATTGCTCAGGGTGCTGGGTGCTCAGTACTCAGGGTGCTGGGTGCTCAGTGCTCAGGGTGCTCGGTGCTCAGTACGTTGGGTGCTCAGTACTCAGGGTGCTGGGTGCTCAGTGCTCAGGGTGCTGGGTGCTCAGTGCTCAGGGTGCTGGGTGCTCAGTGCTCAGGGTGCTGGGTGCTCAGTGCTCAGGGTGCTGGGTGCTCGGTGCTCGGGGTGCTGGGTGCTTAGTGCTCGGGGTGCCCGGTGCTCAGTACTCGGGGGTGCTC
>NW_024543735.1:0-35919 GCF_018167655.1 Microtus oregoni
AGTACTGAGCACCCAGCTCCCTGAGTACTGAGCACCCAGCACCCTGAGGACTGAGCACCGAGCACCCCGAGTACTGAGCACCTAGCAGCCTGATCACTGAGCACCCTTAGTACTGAGCACTGAGCACCCTGAGTACTGAGCACTGAGCACCCTGAGTACTGGGCACCCAGCACCCTGAGAACTGAGCACCCAGCACCCTGAGCAATGATCACCCTGAGTTCTGAGCACCCAGCACCTTGAGCACTGAGCACAGAGCACCCCGAGCACTGAGCACCCAGCACCCGGAGTACTGAGCACCCAGCACCCTGAGTACTAAGCACCGAGCACCCTGAGTACTGAGTACCCAGCACCCTGAGCACTGAACACACAGCACCCTGAGTACTGAGCACCCCGAGCACTGAGCACCCAGCACCCTGAGTACTGAGCACCGAGCACACCGAGCACTGAGCACCCAGCACCCCGAGCACTGAGCACCCAGCACCCTGAGAACTGAGCACCCAGCACCCTGAGCACTGAGCACCCAGCACCCTGAGTACTGAGCACCCAGCACCCCGAGCACTGAGCACCCAGCACCCTGAGTACTGAGCACCCAGCACCCTGAGCACTGAGCACCGAGCACCCTGAGCACTGAGCACCCAGCACCCTTAGGACTGAGCACCCAGCACCTAGAGCACTGAGCACCCAGCACCCTGAGCACTGAGCACCCTGAGTACTGAGCACTGAGCACCCTGAGTACTGAGCACTGAGCACCCTGAGTACTGAGCACCCAGCACCCTGAGTACTGAGCACCCAGCACCCCGAGCACTGAGTACCCAGCACCCTGAGCACTGAGCACCCATCACCCTGAGTACTGAGCACTGTGCACCCAGCACCCCGAGCACTGAGCACCCAGCACCCTGAGTACTGAGCACTGAGCACCCAGCACCCCGAGCATTGAGCACCCAGCACCCGAGTACTGATCACCCAGCACCCTGAGTACTGAGCACCCAGCACCCTGAGTACTGAGCACCCAGAACCCCGAGTACTGAGCAACCAGCACCCTGAGCACTGAGCACCCAGCACCCTGAGCACTGAGCACCCAGCACCCCGAGCACTGCGCACCCAGCACCCTGAGTACTGAGCACCCAGCACCCTGAGCACTGAGCACCGAGCACCCTGAGCACTCAGCACCCAGCACCCTGAGGACTGAGCACCCAGCACCCCGAGCACTGAGCACCCAGCACCCTGAGCACTGAGCACCCTGAGTACTGAGCACTGAGCACCCTGAGTACTGAGCACTGAGCACCCTGAGTACTGAGCACCCAGCACCCTGAGTACTGAGCACCCAGCACCCCGAGCACTGAGTACCCAGCACCCTGAGCACTGAGCACCCAGTACCTGAGCACTGAGAACCCAGCACCCTGAGCACTGAGCACCCAGCACCCTGAGCACTGAGCACCCAGCACCCTGAGTACTGAGCACTGTGCACCCAGCACCAAGAGCACTGAGCACCCAGCACCCTGAGTACTGAGCACTGAGCACCCAGCACCCCGAGCACTGAGCACCCAGCACTCTGAGCACTGAGCACCCAGCACCCGAGTACTGATCACCCAGCACCCTGAGCACTGAGCACCCAGCACCCTGAGCACTCAGCACCCAGCACCCTGAGCACTGAGCACCCAGCACCCTGAGTAGTGAGCACACAACGTACTGAGCACCGAGCACCCCGAGCACTGAGCACCCAGCACCCTGAGTACTGAGCACCGAGCACACCGAGCACTGAGCACCCAGCACACTGAGTACTGAGCTCCGAGCACCCCGAGCACTGAGTACCCAGCGCCCCGAGCACTGAGCACCCAGAACCCTGAGCACTGAGCACACAGCACCCTGAGAACTGAGCACCCAGCACCCCGAGCACTGAGCACCCAGCACCCCGAGCACTGAGCACTGAGCACCCTGAGTACTGAGCACCCAGCACCCTGAGCAATGAGCACCCAGCATCCCGAGCACAGAGCACCCAGCACCCAGAGCACTGAGCACTGAGCACCCTGAGTACTGAGCACCCAGCACCCCGAGCACTGAGCACCGAGCACCCTGAGCACTGAGCAGCCAGCACCCTGAGTACTAAGCACCCAGCACCCTGAGTACTGAGCACCCAGCACCCTGAGTACTGAGCATCCAGCGTACTGAGCACCGAGCACCCTGAGTACTGAGCACCCAGCGTACTGAGCACCGAGCACCCCGAGCACTGAGCACCCAGCACCCTGAGTACTGAGCACCCAGCACCCTGAGCACTGAGCACCCAGCACCCTGAGTACTGAGCACCCAGCACCCTGAGTACTGAGCACACAGCACCCTGAGTACTGAGCACCCAGCACCCTCAGTACTGAGCACCCAGCGTACTGAGCACCCAGCACCCTGAGTACTGAGCAGACAGCACCCTGAGTACTGAGCACACAGCACCCTGAGTACTGAGCACCCAGCGTACTGAGCACCGAGCACCCCGAGCACTGAGCACCCAGCACCCTGAGCACTGAGCACCCAGCACCCTGAGTACTGAGCACCGAGCACCCTGAGTACTGAGCACCAGCACCCTGAGTACTGAGCACCCAGCAACCTGAGTACTGAGCACCCAGCGTACTGAGCACCGAGCACCCAGCACCCTGAGTACTGAGCACCCAGCACCCTGAGCACTGAGCACCCAGCACCCGAGTACTGAGCACCCAGCACCCTGAGTACTGAGCACACAGCACCCTGAGTACTGAGCACCCAGCGTACTGAGCACCGAGCACCACGAGCACTGAGCACCCAGCACCCTGAGCACTGAGCACCCAGCACCCTGAGTACTGAGCACCGAGCACCCTGAGTACTGAGCACCCAGCACCCTGAGTACTGAGCACCCAGCCACCTGAGTACTGAGCACCCAGCGTACTGAGCACCGAGCACCCAGCACCCTGAGTACTGAGCACCCAGCACCCTGAGCACTGAGCACCCAGCACCCGAGTACTGAGCACCCAGCACCCTGAGTACTGAGCACCCAGCTCCCTGAGTACTGAGCACCCAGCACCCTGAGGACTGAGCACCGAGCACCCCGAGTACTGAGCACCCAGCAGCCTGATCACTGAGCACCCTTAGTACTGAGCACTGAGCACCCTGAGTACTGAGCACCCAGCTCCCCTGAGTACTGAGCACCCAGCACCCTGAGGACTGAGCACCGAGCACCCCGAGTACTGAGCACCCAGCAGCCTGATCACTGAGCACCCTTAGTACTGAGCACTGAGCACCCTGAGTACTGAGCACTGAGCACCCTGAGTACTGGGCACCCAGCACCCTGAGAACTGAGCACCCAGCACCCTGAGCAATGATCACCCTGAGTTCTGAGCACCCAGCACCTTGAGCACTGAGCACAGAGCACCCCGAGCACTGAGCACCCAGCACCCGGAGTACTGAGCACCCAGCACCCTGAGTACTAAGCACCGAGCACCCTCTGAGTACTGAGTAACCAGCACCCTGAGCACTGAACACACAGCACCCTGAGTACTGAGCACCCCGAGC
Source organism: Microtus oregoni (assembly GCF_018167655.1). Classification (NCBI taxonomy): domain Eukaryota; kingdom Metazoa; phylum Chordata; class Mammalia; order Rodentia; family Cricetidae; genus Microtus; species Microtus oregoni. The sequence continues at coordinate 3,535 of NW_024543735.1, forward strand.
ACTGAGCACCCAGCACCCTGAGTACTGAGCACCGAGCACACCGAGCACTGAGCACCCAGCACCCCGAGCACTGAGCACCCAGCACCCTGAGAACTGAGCACCCAGCACCCTGAGTACTGAGCACCCAGCACCCTGAGTACTGAGCACCCAGCACCCTGAGCACTGAGCACCCAGCACCCTGAGCACTGAGCACCCAGAACCCTGAGTACTGAGCACCCAGCACCCCGAGTACTAAGCACCGAGCACCCTGAGCACTGAGCACCCAGCACCCTGAGCACTGAGCACCCAGCACCCTGAGTACTGAGCACCCAGCACCCCGAGCACTGAGCACCCAGCACCCTGAGTACTGAGCACCCAGCACCCTGAGCAATGAGCACCGAGCACCCTGAGCACTGAGCACCCAGCACCCTTAGGACTGAGCACCCAGCACCCCGAGCACTGAGCACCCAGCACCCTGAGCACTGAGCACCCTGAGTACTGAGCACTGAGCACCCTGAGTACTGAGCACTGAGCACCCTGAGTACTGAGCACCCAGCACCCTGAGTACTGAGCACCCAGCACCCCGAGCACTGAGTACCCAGCACCCTGCGCACTGAGCACCCAGCACCCTGAGTACTGAGCACTGTGCACCCAGCACCCCAAGCACTGAGCACCCAGCACCCTGATTACTGAGTACTGAGCACCCAGCACCCCGAGCATTGAGCACCCAGCACCCAAGTACTGATCACCCAGCACCCTGAGTACTGAGCACCCAGCACCCTGAGTACTGAGCACCCAGCACCCCGAGTACTGAGCAACCAGCACCCTGAGCACTGAGCACCCAGCACCTTGAGCACTGAGCACCCAGCACCCCGAGCACTGCGCACCCAGCACCCTGAGTACTGAGCACCCAGCACCCTGAGCACTGAGCACCGAGCACCCTGAGCACTCAGCACCCAGCACCCTGAGGACTGAGCACCCAGCACCCCGAGCACTGAGCACCCAGCACCCTGAGCACTGAGCACCCTGAGTACTGAGCACTGAGCACCCTGAGTACTGAGCACTGAGCACCCTGAGTACTGAGCACCCAGCACCCTGAGTACTGAGCACCCAGCACCCCCGAGCACTGAGTACCCAGCACCCTGAGCACTGAGCACCCAGTACCCTGAGCACTGAGAACCCAGCACCCTGAGCACTGAGCACCCAGCACCCTGAGCACTGAGCACCCAGCACCCTGAGTACTGAGCACTGTGCACCCAGCACCAAGAGCACTGAGCACCCAGCACCCTGAGTACTGAGCACTGAGCACCCAGCACCCCGAGCACTGAGCACCCAGCACTGTGAGCACTGAGCACCCAGCACCCCGAAGTACTGATCACCCAGCACCCTGAGTACTGAGCACCCAGCACCCTGAGCACTGAGCACCCAGCACCCTGAGTAGTGAGCACACAACGTACTGAGCACCGAGCACCCCGAGCACTGAGCACCCAGCACCCTGAGTACTGAGCACCGAGCACCCCGAGCACTGAGCACCAGCACCCTGAGTACTGAGCTCCGAGCACCCCGAGCACTGAGTACCCAGCGCCCCGAGCACTGAGCACCCAGAACCCTGAGCACTGAGCACACAGCACCCTGAGAACTGAGCACCCAGCACCCCGAGCACTGAGCACCCAGCACCCCGAGCACTGAGCACTGAGCACCCTGAGTACTGAGCACCCAGCACCCTGAGCAATGAGCACCCAGCACCCCGAGCACAGAGCACCCAGCACCCAGATCACTGAGCACTGAGCACCCTGAGTACTGAGCACCCCAGCACCCCGAGCACTGAGCACCGATCACCCTGAGCACTGAGCAGCCAGCACCCTGAGTACTAAGCACCCAGCACCCTGAGTACTGAGCACCCAGCGTACTGAGCACCGAGCACCCTGAGTACTGAGCACCCAGCGTACTGAGCACCGAGCACCCCGAGCACTGAGCACCCAGCACCCTGAGTACTGAGCACACAGCACCCTGAGTACTGAGCACCCAGCACCCTGAGTACTGTGCACCCAGCGTACTGAGCACCGAGCACCCTGAGTAATGAGCACCCAGCGTACTGAGCACCGAGCACCCCGAGCACTGAGCACCCAGCACCCTGAGTACTGAGCACCCAGCACCCTGAGCACTGAGCACCCAGCACCCTGAGTACTGAGCACCCAGCACCCTGAGTACTGAGCACACAGCACCCTGAGTACTGAGCACCCAGCACCCTCAGTACTGAGCACCCAGCGTACTGAGCACCCAGCACCCTGAGTACTGAGCACACAGCACCCTGAGTACTGAGCACACAGCACCCTGAGTACTGAGCACCCAGCGTACTGAGCACCCAGCACCCTGAGTACTGAGCACCCAGCGTACTGAGCACCGAGCACCCCGAGCACTGAGCACCCAGCACCCTGAGCACTGAGCACCCAGCACCCCTGAGTACTGAGCACCGAGCACCCTGAGTACTGAGCACCTAGCACCCTGAGTACTGAGCACCCAGCACCCTGAGCACTGAGCACCCAGGACCCTGAGTACTGAGCACTGAGCACCCCGAGTACTGAGCACCGAAAACCCTGAGTACTGAGCGCCCAGCACCCTGAGCACTGAGCAACCAGCACCCTGAGCACTGAGCACCCAGCACCATGAGCACTGAGCACCCAGCACCCTGAGTACTGAGCACCGAGCCCCCCGAACACTGAGCACCCAGCACCCTGAGCACTGAGCACCCTTAGTACTGAGCACTGAGCACCCTGAGTACTGAGCACTGAGCACCCTGAGTACTGAGCACCCAGCACCCTGAGTACTGAGCACCCAGCAACCTGAGCAATGATCACCCTGAGTACTGAGCACCCAGCACCTTGAGCACTGAGCACCGAGCACCCCGAGCACTGAGCAACCAGCACCCGGAGTACTGAGCACCCAGCACCCTGAGTACTAAGCACCGAGCACCCTGAGTACTGAGCACCCAGCACCCTGAGCACTGAACACACAGCACCCTGAGTACTGAGCACCCCGAGCACTGAGCACCCAGCACCCTGAGTACTGAGCACCGAGCACCCCGAGCACTGAGCACCCAGCACCCTGAGTACTGAGCACCCAGAACCCTGAGTACTGAGCACTGAGCACCCAGCACCCGGAGTACTGAGCACCCAGCACCCTGAGTACTAAGCACCGAGCACCCTGAGTACTGAGCACCCAGCACCCTGAGCACTGAGCACCCAGCACCCTGAGCACTGAGCACCCAGCACCCTGAGTACTGAGCACTGAGCACCCAGCACCCCGAGCACTGAGCCCCCAGCACCCTGAGTATTGAGCACTGAGCACCCAGCAACCCAAGCACTGAGCACCCAGCACCCTGAGCACTGAGCACCCAGCACCCGAGTACTGAGCACCCAGCACCCTGAGTACTGAGCACCCAGCTCCCTGAGTACTGAGCACCCAGCACCCCGAGAACTGAGCACCCAGCACCCTGAGAACTGAGCACCCAGCACCCTGAGCACTGAGCACCCAGCACCCTGAGCACTGAGCACCCAGCACCCTGAGTACTGAGCACCCAGCACCCTGAGTACTAAGCAACGAGCACCCTGAGCACTGAGCACCCAGCACACTGAGCACTGAGCACCCAGCACCCTGAGTACTGAGCACCCAGCACCCCGAGCACTGAGCACCCAGCACCCTGAGCACTGAGCACCCAGCACCCTGAGGACTGAGCACCCAGCACCCCGAGCACTGAGCACCCAGCACCCTGAGCAATGAGCACCCTGAGTACTGAGCACTGAGCACCCTGAGTACTGAGCACTGAGCACCCTGAGTACTGAGCACCCAGCACCCTGAGTACTGAGCACCCAGCACCCCGAGCACTGAGTACCCATCACCCTGAGCACTGAGCACCCAGCACCCTGAGCACTGAGCACCCAGCACCCTGAGCACTGAGCACCCAGCACCCTGAGCACTGAGCACCCAGCACCCTGAGTACTGAGCACTGTGCACCCAGCACCAAGAGCACTGAGCACCCAGCACCCTGAGTACTGAGCACTGAGCACCCAGCACCCCGAGCACTGAGCACCCAGCACTCTGAGCACTGAGCACCCAGCACCCCGAGTACTGATCACCCAGCACCCTGAGTACTGAGCACCCAGGACCCTGAGTACTGAGCACCCAGCACCCCGAGTACTGAGCACCCAGCACCCTGAGCACTGAGCACCCAGCACCCTGAGCACTCAGCACCCAGCACCCCGAGCACTGCGCACCCAGAACCCTGAGTACTGAGCACCCAGCACCCTGAGCACTGAGCACCCAGCACCCTGAGCACTCAGCACCCAGCAACCTGAGCACTGAGCACCCAGCACCCTGAGTAGTGAGCACACAACGTACTGAGCACCGAGCACCCCGAGCACTGAGCACCCAACACCCTGAGTACTGAGCACCGAGCACCCCGAGCACTGAGCACCCAGCACACTGAGTACTGAGCACCCAGCACCCTGAGTACTGAGCACCCAGCACCCTGAGTACTGAGCACACAGCACCCTGAGTACTGAGCACCCAGCACCCTGAGTACTGAGCACCCAGCGAACTGAGCACCGAGCACCCCGAGCACTGAGCACCCAGCACCCTGAGTACTCAGCACCCAGCACCCCAAGCACTGAGCACCCAGCACCCTGAGTACTGAGCTCCGAGCACCCCGAGCACTGAGCACCCAGCGCCCCGAGCACTGAGCACCCAGCACCCTGAGTACTGAGCACCCAGCACCCTGAGCACTGAGCAACCAGCACCCTGAGCACTGAGCACCCAGCACCCTGAGCACTGAGCACCCAGCACCCTGAGTACTGAGCTCCGAGCACCCCGAGCACTGAGCACCCAGCGCCCCCGAGCACTGAGCACCCAGCACCCTGAGTACTGAGCACCCAGCACCCTGAGCACTGAGCAACCAGCACCCTGAGTACTGAGCACCCAGCACCCTGAGTACTGAGCACCCAGCACCCCGAGCACTGAGTACCCAGCACCCTGAGCACTGAGCACCCAGCACCCTGAGCACTGAGCACCCAGCACCCTGAGCACTGAGCACCCAGCACCCTGAGCACTGAGCACCCAGCACCCTGAGTACTGAGCACTGTGCACCCAGCACCAAGAGCACTGAGCACCCAGCACCCTGAGTACTGAGCACTGAGCACCCAGCACACCCGAGCACTGAGCACCCAGCGCTCTGAGCACTGAGCACCCAGCACCCGAGTACTGATCACCCAGCACCCTGAGTACTGAGCACCCAGCACCCTGAGTACTGAGCACCCAGCACTCCGAGTACTGAGCACCCAGCACCCTGAGCACTGAGCACCCAGCACCCTGAGCACTGAGCACCCAGCACCCCGAGCACTGCGCACCCAGCACCCTGAGTACTGAGCACCCAGCACCCTGAGCACTGAGCACCCAGCACCCCTGAGCACTCAGCACCCAGCACCCTGAGCACTGAGCACCCAGCACCCTGAGTAGTGAGCACCCAACGTACTGAGCACCGAGCACCCCGAGCACTGAGCACCCAGCACCCTGAGTACTGAGCACCGAGCACCCCCAGCACTGAGCACCCAGCACACTGAGTACTGAGCTCCGAGCACCCCGAGCACTGAGCACCCAGAGCCCCGAGCACTGAGCACCCAGCACCCTGAGCACTGAGCACCCAGCACCCTGAGCACTGAGCACCCAGCACACCGAGCACTGCGCACCCAGCACCCTGAGTACTGAGCACCCAGCACCCTGAGCACTGAGCACCCAGCACCCTGAGCACTGAGCACCCAGCACCCTGAGCACTGAGCACCCAGCACCCTGAGTAGTGAGCACCCAACGTACTGAGCACCGAGCACTTCGAGCACTGAGCATCCAGCACCCTGAGTACTCAGCACCCAGCACCCCGAGCACTGAGCACCCAGCACCCTGAGTACTGAGCTCTGAGCACCCCGAGCACTGAGCACCCAGCGCCCCGAGCACTGAGCAGACAGCACCCTGAGTACTGAGCACCCAGCACCCTGAGCACTGAGCAACCAGCACCCTGAGCACTGAGCACCCAGCACCCTGAGTACTGAGCACCCAGCACCCTGAGCACTCAGCACCCAGCAACCTGAGGACTGAGCACCCAGCACCCCGAGCACTGAGCACCCAGCACCCTGAGCACTGAGCACCCTGAGTACTGAGCACTGAGCACCCTGAGTACTGAGCACTGAGCACCCTGAGGACTGAGCACCCAGCACCCTGAGCACTGAGCACCCTGCACCCTGAGCACTGAGCACCCTGAGTACTGAGCACTGAGCACCCTGAGTACTGAGCACTGAGCACCCTGAGTACTGAGCACCCAGCACCCCGAGTACTGAGCACCCAGCACCCCGAGCACTGAGTACCCAGCACCCTGAGCACTGAGCACCCAGCACCCTGAGCACTGAGCACCCAGCACCCTGAGCACTGAGCACCCAACACCCTGAGCACTGAGCACCCAGCACCCTGAGTACTGAGCACTGTGCACCCAGCACCAAGAGCACTGAGCACCCAGCACCCTGAGTACTGAGCACTGAGCACCCAGCACCCCGAGCACTGAGCACCCAGCACCCTGAGAACTGAGCACCCAGCACCCTGAGCAATGATCACCCTGAGTACTGAGCACCCAGCACCTTGAGCACTGAGCACAGAGCACCCCGAGCACTGAGCACCCAGCACCCCGGAGTACTGAGCACCCAGCACCCTGAGTACTAAGCACCGAGCACCCTGAGTACTGAGTACCCAGCACCCTGAGCACTGAACACACAGCACCCTGAGTTCTGAGCACCCCGAGCACTGAGCACCCAGCACCCTGAGTACTGAGCACCGAGCACCCCGAGCACTGAGCACCCAGCACCCCGAGCACTGAGCACCCAGCACCCTGAGAACTGAGCACCCAGCACCCTGAGTACTGAGCACCCAGCACCCTGAGTACTGAGCACCCAGCACCCTGAGCACTGAGCACCCAGCACCCTGAGCACTGAGCACCCAGAACCCTGAGTACTGAGCACCCAGCACCCCCGAGTACTAAGCACCGAGCACCCTGAGCACTGAGCACCCAGCACCCTGAGCACTGAGCACCCAGCACCCTGAGTACTGAGCACCCAGCACCCCGAGCACTGAGCACCCAGCACCCTGAGTACTGAGCACCCAGCACCCTGAGCACTGAGCATCGAGCACCCTGAGCACTGAGCACCCAGCACCCTGAGCACTGAGCACCCAGCACCCTGAGCACTGAGCACCCAGCACCCTGAGCACTGAGCACCCAGCACCCTGAGTACTGAGCACTGAGCACCCAGCACCCCGAGCACTGAGCCCCCAGCACCCTGAGTACTGAGCACTGAGCACCCAGCACCCCAAGCACTGAGCACCCAGCACCCTGAGCACTGAGCACCCAGCACCCGGAGTACTGAGCACCCAGCACCCTTAGGACTGAGCACCCAGCACCTAGAGCACTGAGCACCCAGCACCCTGAGCACTGAGCACCCTGAGTACTGAGCACTGAGCACCCTGAGTACTGAGCACTGAGCACCCTGAGTACTGAGCACCCAGCACCCTGAGTACTGAGCACCCAGCACCCCGAGCACTGAGTACCCAGCACCCTGAGCACTGAGCACCCATCACCCTGAGTACTGAGCACTGTGCACCCAGCACCCCGAGCACTGAGCACCCAGCACCCTGAGTACTGAGCACTGAGCACCCAACACCCCGAGCATTGAGCACCCAGCACCCGAGTACTGATCACCCAGCACCCTGAGTACTGAGCACCCAGCACCCTGAGTACTGAGCACCCAGAACCCCGAGTACTGAGCAACCAGCACCCTGAGCACTGAGCACCCAGCACCCTGAGCACTGAGCACCCAGCACCCCGAGCACTGCGCACCCAGCACCCTGAGTACTGAGCACCCAGCACCCTGAGCACTGAGCACCGAGCACCCTGAGCACTCAGCACCCAGCACCCTGAGGACTGAGCACCCAGCACCCCGAGCACTGAGCACCCAGCACCCTGAGCACTGAGCACCCTGAGTACTGAGCACTGAGCACCCTGAGTACTGAGCACTGAGCACCCTGAGTACTGAGCACCCCAGCACCCTGAGTACTGAGCACCCAGCACCCCGAGCACTGAGTACCCAGCACCCTGAGCACTGAGCACCCAGTACCCTGAGCACTGAGAACCCAGCACCCTGAGCACTGAGCACCCAGCACCCTGAGCACTGAGCACCCAGCACCCTGAGTACTGAGCACTGTGCACCCAGCACCAAGAGCACTGAGCACCCAGCACCCTGAGTACTGAGCACTGAGCACCCAGCACCCCGAGCACTGAGCACCCAGCACTCTGAGCACTGAGCACCCAGCACCCGAGTACTGATCACCCAGCACCCTGAGCACTGAGCACCCAGCACCCTGAGCACTCAGCACCCAGCACCCTGAGCACTGAGCACCCAGCACCCTGAGTAGTGAGCACACAACGTACTGAGCACCGAGCACCCCCGAGCACTGAGCACCCAGCACCCTGAGTACTGAGCACCGAGCACACCGAGCACTGAGCACCCAGCACACTGAGTACTGAGCTCCGAGCACCCCGAGCACTGAGTACCCAGCGCCCCGAGCACTGAGCACCCAGAACCCTGAGCACTGAGCACACAGCACCCTGAGAACTGAGCACCCAGCACCCCGAGCACTGAGCACCCAGCACCCCGAGCACTGAGCACTGAGCACCCTGAGTACTGAGCACCCAGCACCCTGAGCAATGAGCACCCAGCATCCCGAGCACAGAGCACCCAGCACCCAGAGCACTGAGCACTGAGCACCCTGAGTACTGAGCACCCAGCACCCCGAGCACTGAGCACCGAGCACCCTGAGCACTGAGCAGCCAGCACCCTGAGTACTAAGCACCCAGCACCCTGAGTACTGAGCACCCAGCACCCTGAGTACTGAGCATCCAGCGTACTGAGCACCGAGCACCCTGAGTACTGAGCACCCAGCGTACTGAGCACCGAGCACCCCGAGCACTGAGCACCCAGCACCCTGAGTACTGAGCACCCAGCACCCTGAGCACTGAGCACCCAGCACCCTGAGTACTGAGCACCCAGCACCCTGAGTACTGAGCACACAGCACCCTGAGTACTGAGCACCCAGCACCCTCAGTACTGAGCACCCAGCGTACTGAGCACCCAGCACCCTGAGTACTGAGCAGACAGCACCCTGAGTACTGAGCACACAGCACCCTGAGTACTGAGCACCCAGCGTACTGAGCACCGAGCACCCCGAGCACTGAGCACCCAGCACCCTGAGCACTGAGCACCCAGCACCCTGAGTACTGAGCACCGAGCACCCTGAGTACTGAGCACCCAGCACCCTGAGTACTGAGCACCCAGCAACCTGAGTACTGAGCACCCAGCGTACTGAGCACCGAGCACCCAGCACCCTGAGTACTGAGCACCCAGCACCCTGAGCACTGAGCACCCAGCACCCGAGTACTGAGCACCCAGCACCCTGAGTACTGAGCACACAGCACCCTGAGTACTGAGCACCCAGCGTACTGAGCACCGAGCACCACGAGCACTGAGCACCCAGCACCCTGAGCACTGAGCACCCAGCACCCTGAGTACTGAGCACCGAGCACCCTGAGTACTGAGCACCCAGCACCCTGAGTACTGAGCACCCAGCCACCTGAGTACTGAGCACCCAGCGTACTGAGCACCGAGCACCCAGCACCCTGAGTACTGAGCACCCAGCACCCTGAGCACTGAGCACCCAGCACCCGAGTACTGAGCACCCAGCACCCTGAGTACTGAGCACCCAGCTCCCTGAGTACTGAGCACCCAGCACCCTGAGGACTGAGCACCGAGCACCCCGAGTACTGAGCACCCAGCAGCCTGATCACTGAGCACCCTTAGTACTGAGCACTGAGCACCCTGAGTACTGAGCACCCAGCTCCCTGAGTACTGAGCACCCAGCACCCTGAGGACTGAGCACCGAGCACCCCGAGTACTGAGCACCCAGCAGCCTGATCACTGAGCACCCTTAGTACTGAGCACTGAGCACCCTGAGTACTGAGCACTGAGCACCCTGAGTACTGGGCACCCAGCACCCTGAGAACTGAGCACCCAGCACCCTGAGCAATGATCACCCTGAGTTCTGAGCACCCAGCACCTTGAGCACTGAGCACAGAGCACCCCGAGCACTGAGCACCCAGCACCCGGAGTACTGAGCACCCAGCACCCTGAGTACTAAGCACCGAGCACCCTGAGTACTGAGTAACCAGCACCCTGAGCACTGAACACACAGCACCCTGAGTACTGAGCACCCCGAGCACTGAGCACCCAGCACCCTGAGTACTGAGCACCGAGCACACCGAGCACTGAGCACCCAGCACCCCGAGCACTGAGCACCCAGCACCCTGAGAACTGAGCACCCAGCACCCTGAGTACTGAGCACCCAGCACCCTGAGTACTGAGCACCCAGCACCCTGAGCACTGAGCACCCAGCACCCTGAGCACTGAGCACCCAGAACCCTGAGTACTGAGCACCCAGCACCCCGAGTACTAAGCACCGAGCACCCTGAGCACTGAGCACCCAGCACCCTGAGCACTGAGCACCCAGCACCCTGAGTACTGAGCACCCAGCACCCCGAGCACTGAGCACCCAGCACCCTGAGTACTGAGCACCCAGCACCCTGAGCAATGAGCACCGAGCACCCTGAGCACTGAGCACCCAGCACCCTTAGGACTGAGCACCCAGCACCCCGAGCACTGAGCACCCAGCACCCTGAGCACTGAGCACCCTGAGTACTGAGCACTGAGCACCCTGAGTACTGAGCACTGAGCACCCTGAGTACTGAGCACCCAGCACCCTGAGTACTGAGCACCCAGCACCCCGAGCACTGAGTACCCAGCACCCTGCGCACTGAGCACCCAGCACCCTGAGTACTGAGCACTGTGCACCCAGCACCCCAAGCACTGAGCACCCAGCACCCTGATTACTGAGTACTGAGCACCCAGCACCCCGAGCATTGAGCACCCAGCACCCAAGTACTGATCACCCAGCACCCTGAGTACTGAGCACCCAGCACCCTGAGTACTGAGCACCCAGCACCCCGAGTACTGAGCAACCAGCACCCTGAGCACTGAGCACCCAGCACCTTGAGCACTGAGCACCCAGCACCCCGAGCACTGCGCACCCAGCACCCTGAGTACTGAGCACCCAGCACCCTGAGCACTGAGCACCGAGCACCCTGAGCACTCAGCACCCAGCACCCTGAGGACTGAGCACCCAGCACCCCGAGCACTGAGCACCCAGCACCCTGAGCACTGAGCACCCTGAGTACTGAGCACTGAGCACCCTGAGTACTGAGCACTGAGCACCCTGAGTACTGAGCACCCAGCACCCTGAGTACTGAGCACCCAGCACCCCGAGCACTGAGTACCCAGCACCCTGAGCACTGAGCACCCAGTACCCTGAGCACTGAGAACCCAGCACCCTGAGCACTGAGCACCCAGCACCCTGAGCACTGAGCACCCAGCACCCTGAGTACTGAGCACTGTGCACCCAGCACCAAGAGCACTGAGCACCCAGCACCCTGAGTACTGAGCACTGAGCACCCAGCACCCCGAGCACTGAGCACCCAGCACTGTGAGCACTGAGCACCCAGCACCCGAGTACTGATCACCCAGCACCCTGAGTACTGAGCACCCAGCACCCTGAGCACTGAGCACCCAGCACCCTGAGTAGTGAGCACACAACGTACTGAGCACCGAGCACCCCGAGCACTGAGCACCCAGCACCCTGAGTACTGAGCACCGAGCACCCCGAGCACTGAGCACCCAGCACCCTGAGTACTGAGCTCCGAGCACCCCGAGCACTGAGTACCCAGCGCCCCGAGCACTGAGCACCCAGAACCCTGAGCACTGAGCACACAGCACCCTGAGAACTGAGCACCCAGCACCCCGAGCACTGAGCACCCAGCACCCCGAGCACTGAGCACTGAGCACCCTGAGTACTGAGCACCCAGCACCCTGAGCAATGAGCACCCAGCACCCCGAGCACAGAGCACCCAGCACCCAGATCACTGAGCACTGAGCACCCTGAGTACTGAGCACCCAGCACCCCGAGCACTGAGCACCGATCACCCTGAGCACTGAGCAGCCAGCACCCTGAGTACTAAGCACCCAGCACCCTGAGTACTGAGCACCCAGCGTACTGAGCACCGAGCACCCTGAGTACTGAGCACCCAGCGTACTGAGCACCGAGCACCCCGAGCACTGAGCACCCAGCACCCTGAGTACTGAGCACACAGCACCCTGAGTACTGAGCACCCAGCACCCTGAGTACTGTGCACCCAGCGTACTGAGCACCGAGCACCCTGAGTAATGAGCACCCAGCGTACTGAGCACCGAGCACCCCGAGCACTGAGCACCCAGCACCCTGAGTACTGAGCACCCAGCACCCTGAGCACTGAGCACCCAGCACCCTGAGTACTGAGCACCCAGCACCCTGAGTACTGAGCACACAGCACCCTGAGTACTGAGCACCCAGCACCCTCAGTACTGAGCACCCAGCGTACTGAGCACCCAGCACCCTGAGTACTGAGCACACAGCACCCTGAGTACTGAGCACACAGCACCCTGAGTACTGAGCACCCAGCGTACTGAGCACCCAGCACCCTGAGTACTGAGCACCCAGCGTACTGAGCACCGAGCACCCCGAGCACTGAGCACCCAGCACCCTGAGCACTGAGCACCCAGCACCCTGAGTACTGAGCACCGAGCACCCTGAGTACTGAGCACCTAGCACCCTGAGTACTGAGCACCCAGCACCCTGAGCACTGAGCACCCAGGACCCTGAGTACTGAGCACTGAGCACCCCGAGTACTGAGCACCGAAAACCCTGAGTACTGAGCGCCCAGCACCCTGAGCACTGAGCAACCAGCACCCTGAGCACTGAGCACCCAGCACCATGAGCACTGAGCACCCAGCACCCTGAGTACTGAGCACCGAGCCCCCCGAACACTGAGCACCCAGCACCCTGAGCACTGAGCACCCTTAGTACTGAGCACTGAGCACCCTGAGTACTGAGCACTGAGCACCCTGAGTACTGAGCACCCAGCACCCTGAGTACTGAGCACCCAGCAACCTGAGCAATGATCACCCTGAGTACTGAGCACCCAGCACCTTGAGCACTGAGCACCGAGCACCCCGAGCACTGAGCAACCAGCACCCGGAGTACTGAGCACCCAGCACCCTGAGTACTAAGCACCGAGCACCCTGAGTACTGAGCACCCAGCACCCTGAGCACTGAACACACAGCACCCTGAGTACTGAGCACCCCGAGCACTGAGCACCCAGCACCCTGAGTACTGAGCACCGAGCACCCCGAGCACTGAGCACCCAGCACCCTGAGTACTGAGCACCCAGAACCCTGAGTACTGAGCACTGAGCACCCAGCACCCGGAGTACTGAGCACCCAGCACCCTGAGTACTAAGCACCGAGCACCCTGAGTACTGAGCACCCAGCACCCTGAGCACTGAGCACCCAGCACCCTGAGCACTGAGCACCCAGCACCCTGAGTACTGAGCACTGAGCACCCAGCACCCCGAGCACTGAGCCCCCAGCACCCTGAGTATTGAGCACTGAGCACCCAGCAACCCAAGCACTGAGCACCCAGCACCCTGAGCACTGAGCACCCAGCACCCGAGTACTGAGCACCCAGCACCCTGAGTACTGAGCACCCAGCTCCCTGAGTACTGAGCACCCAGCACCCCGAGAACTGAGCACCCAGCACCCTGAGAACTGAGCACCCAGCACCCTGAGCACTGAGCACCCAGCACCCTGAGCACTGAGCACCCAGCACCCTGAGTACTGAGCACCCAGCACCCTGAGTACTAAGCAACGAGCACCCTGAGCACTGAGCACCCAGCACACTGAGCACTGAGCACCCAGCACCCTGAGTACTGAGCACCCAGCACCCCGAGCACTGAGCACCCAGCACCCTGAGCACTGAGCACCCAGCACCCTGAGGACTGAGCACCCAGCACCCCGAGCACTGAGCACCCAGCACCCTGAGCAATGAGCACCCTGAGTACTGAGCACTGAGCACCCTGAGTACTGAGCACTGAGCACCCTGAGTACTGAGCACCCAGCACCCTGAGTACTGAGCACCCAGCACCCCGAGCACTGAGTACCCATCACCCTGAGCACTGAGCACCCAGCACCCTGAGCACTGAGCACCCAGCACCCTGAGCACTGAGCACCCAGCACCCTGAGCACTGAGCACCCAGCACCCTGAGTACTGAGCACTGTGCACCCAGCACCAAGAGCACTGAGCACCCAGCACCCTGAGTACTGAGCACTGAGCACCCAGCACCCCGAGCACTGAGCACCCAGCACTCTGAGCACTGAGCACCCAGCACCCCGAGTACTGATCACCCAGCACCCTGAGTACTGAGCACCCAGGACCCTGAGTACTGAGCACCCAGCACCCCGAGTACTGAGCACCCAGCACCCTGAGCACTGAGCACCCAGCACCCTGAGCACTCAGCACCCAGCACCCCGAGCACTGCGCACCCAGAACCCTGAGTACTGAGCACCCAGCACCCTGAGCACTGAGCACCCAGCACCCTGAGCACTCAGCACCCAGCAACCTGAGCACTGAGCACCCAGCACCCTGAGTAGTGAGCACACAACGTACTGAGCACCGAGCACCCCGAGCACTGAGCACCCAACACCCTGAGTACTGAGCACCGAGCACCCCGAGCACTGAGCACCCAGCACACTGAGTACTGAGCACCCAGCACCCTGAGTACTGAGCACCCAGCACCCTGAGTACTGAGCACACAGCACCCTGAGTACTGAGCACCCAGCACCCTGAGTACTGAGCACCCAGCGAACTGAGCACCGAGCACCCCGAGCACTGAGCACCCAGCACCCTGAGTACTCAGCACCCAGCACCCCAAGCACTGAGCACCCAGCACCCTGAGTACTGAGCTCCGAGCACCCCGAGCACTGAGCACCCAGCGCCCCGAGCACTGAGCACCCAGCACCCTGAGTACTGAGCACCCAGCACCCTGAGCACTGAGCAACCAGCACCCTGAGCACTGAGCACCCAGCACCCTGAGCACTGAGCACCCAGCACCCTGAGTACTGAGCTCCGAGCACCCCGAGCACTGAGCACCCAGCGCCCCGAGCACTGAGCACCCAGCACCCTGAGTACTGAGCACCCAGCACCCTGAGCACTGAGCAACCAGCACCCTGAGTACTGAGCACCCAGCACCCTGAGTACTGAGCACCCAGCACCCCGAGCACTGAGTACCCAGCACCCTGAGCACTGAGCACCCAGCACCCTGAGCACTGAGCACCCAGCACCCTGAGCACTGAGCACCCAGCACCCTGAGCACTGAGCACCCAGCACCCTGAGTACTGAGCACTGTGCACCCAGCACCAAGAGCACTGAGCACCCAGCACCCTGAGTACTGAGCACTGAGCACCCAGCACACCGAGCACTGAGCACCCAGCGCTCTGAGCACTGAGCACCCAGCACCCGAGTACTGATCACCCAGCACCCTGAGTACTGAGCACCCAGCACCCTGAGTACTGAGCACCCAGCACTCCGAGTACTGAGCACCCAGCACCCTGAGCACTGAGCACCCAGCACCCTGAGCACTGAGCACCCAGCACCCCGAGCACTGCGCACCCAGCACCCTGAGTACTGAGCACCCAGCACCCTGAGCACTGAGCACCCAGCACCCTGAGCACTCAGCACCCAGCACCCTGAGCACTGAGCACCCAGCACCCTGAGTAGTGAGCACCCAACGTACTGAGCACCGAGCACCCCGAGCACTGAGCACCCAGCACCCTGAGTACTGAGCACCGAGCACCCCCAGCACTGAGCACCCAGCACACTGAGTACTGAGCTCCGAGCACCCCGAGCACTGAGCACCCAGAGCCCCGAGCACTGAGCACCCAGCACCCTGAGCACTGAGCACCCAGCACCCTG
Source organism: Microtus oregoni (assembly GCF_018167655.1). NCBI lineage: Eukaryota > Metazoa > Chordata > Mammalia > Rodentia > Cricetidae > Microtus > Microtus oregoni. The sequence continues at coordinate 19,553 of NW_024543735.1, forward strand.
AGCACTGAGCACCCAGCACACCGAGCACTGCGCACCCAGCACCCTGAGTACTGAGCACCCAGCACCCTGAGCACTGAGCACCCAGCACCCTGAGCACTGAGCACCCAGCACCCTGAGCACTGAGCACCCAGCACCCTGAGTAGTGAGCACCCAACGTACTGAGCACCGAGCACTTCGAGCACTGAGCATCCAGCACCCTGAGTACTCAGCACCCAGCACCCCGAGCACTGAGCACCCAGCACCCTGAGTACTGAGCTCTGAGCACCCCGAGCACTGAGCACCCAGCGCCCCGAGCACTGAGCAGACAGCACCCTGAGTACTGAGCACCCAGCACCCTGAGCACTGAGCAACCAGCACCCTGAGCACTGAGCACCCAGCACCCTGAGTACTGAGCACCCAGCACCCTGAGCACTCAGCACCCAGCAACCTGAGGACTGAGCACCCAGCACCCCGAGCACTGAGCACCCAGCACCCTGAGCACTGAGCACCCTGAGTACTGAGCACTGAGCACCCTGAGTACTGAGCACTGAGCACCCTGAGGACTGAGCACCCAGCACCCTGAGCACTGAGCACCCTGCACCCTGAGCACTGAGCACCCTGAGTACTGAGCACTGAGCACCCTGAGTACTGAGCACTGAGCACCCTGAGTACTGAGCACCCAGCACCCCGAGTACTGAGCACCCAGCACCCCGAGCACTGAGTACCCAGCACCCTGAGCACTGAGCACCCAGCACCCTGAGCACTGAGCACCCAGCACCCTGAGCACTGAGCACCCAACACCCTGAGCACTGAGCACCCAGCACCCTGAGTACTGAGCACTGTGCACCCAGCACCAAGAGCACTGAGCACCCAGCACCCTGAGTACTGAGCACTGAGCACCCAGCACCCCGAGCACTGAGCACCCAGCACCCTGAGAACTGAGCACCCAGCACCCTGAGCAATGATCACCCTGAGTACTGAGCACCCAGCACCTTGAGCACTGAGCACAGAGCACCCCGAGCACTGAGCACCCAGCACCCGGAGTACTGAGCACCCAGCACCCTGAGTACTAAGCACCGAGCACCCTGAGTACTGAGTACCCAGCACCCTGAGCACTGAACACACAGCACCCTGAGTTCTGAGCACCCCGAGCACTGAGCACCCAGCACCCTGAGTACTGAGCACCGAGCACCCCGAGCACTGAGCACCCAGCACCCCGAGCACTGAGCACCCAGCACCCTGAGAACTGAGCACCCAGCACCCTGAGTACTGAGCACCCAGCACCCTGAGTACTGAGCACCCAGCACCCTGAGCACTGAGCACCCAGCACCCTGAGCACTGAGCACCCAGAACCCTGAGTACTGAGCACCCAGCACCCCGAGTACTAAGCACCGAGCACCCTGAGCACTGAGCACCCAGCACCCTGAGCACTGAGCACCCAGCACCCTGAGTACTGAGCACCCAGCACCCCGAGCACTGAGCACCCAGCACCCTGAGTACTGAGCACCCAGCACCCTGAGCACTGAGCATCGAGCACCCTGAGCACTGAGCACCCAGCACCCTGAGCACTGAGCACCCAGCACCCTGAGCACTGAGCACCCAGCACCCTGAGCACTGAGCACCCAGCACCCTGAGTACTGAGCACTGAGCACCCAGCACCCCGAGCACTGAGCCCCCAGCACCCTGAGTACTGAGCACTGAGCACCCAGCACCCCAAGCACTGAGCACCCAGCACCCTGAGCACTGAGCACCCAGCACCCGAGTACTGAGCACCCAGCACCCTTAGGACTGAGCACCCAGCACCTAGAGCACTGAGCACCCAGCACCCTGAGCACTGAGCACCCTGAGTACTGAGCACTGAGCACCCTGAGTACTGAGCACTGAGCACCCTGAGTACTGAGCACCCAGCACCCTGAGTACTGAGCACCCAGCACCCCGAGCACTGAGTACCCAGCACCCTGAGCACTGAGCACCCATCACCCTGAGTACTGAGCACTGTGCACCCAGCACCCCGAGCACTGAGCACCCAGCACCCTGAGTACTGAGCACTGAGCACCCAACACCCCGAGCATTGAGCACCCAGCACCCGAGTACTGATCACCCAGCACCCTGAGTACTGAGCACCCAGCACCCTGAGTACTGAGCACCCAGAACCCCGAGTACTGAGCAACCAGCACCCTGAGCACTGAGCACCCAGCACCCTGAGCACTGAGCACCCAGCACCCCGAGCACTGCGCACCCAGCACCCTGAGTACTGAGCACCCAGCACCCTGAGCACTGAGCACCGAGCACCCTGAGCACTCAGCACCCAGCACCCTGAGGACTGAGCACCCAGCACCCCGAGCACTGAGCACCCAGCACCCTGAGCACTGAGCACCCTGAGTACTGAGCACTGAGCACCCTGAGTACTGAGCACTGAGCACCCTGAGTACTGAGCACCCAGCACCCTGAGTACTGAGCACCCAGCACCCCGAGCACTGAGTACCCAGCACCCTGAGCACTGAGCACCCAGTACCCTGAGCACTGAGAACCCAGCACCCTGAGCACTGAGCACCCAGCACCCTGAGCACTGAGCACCCAGCACCCTGAGTACTGAGCACTGTGCACCCAGCACCAAGAGCACTGAGCACCCAGCACCCTGAGTACTGAGCACTGAGCACCCAGCACCCCGAGCACTGAGCACCCAGCACTCTGAGCACTGAGCACCCAGCACCCGAGTACTGATCACCCAGCACCCTGAGCACTGAGCACCCAGCACCCTGAGCACTCAGCACCCAGCACCCTGAGCACTGAGCACCCAGCACCCTGAGTAGTGAGCACACAACGTACTGAGCACCGAGCACCCCGAGCACTGAGCACCCAGCACCCTGAGTACTGAGCACCGAGCACACCGAGCACTGAGCACCCAGCACACTGAGTACTGAGCTCCGAGCACCCCGAGCACTGAGTACCCAGCGCCCCGAGCACTGAGCACCCAGAACCCTGAGCACTGAGCACACAGCACCCTGAGAACTGAGCACCCAGCACCCCGAGCACTGAGCACCCAGCACCCCGAGCACTGAGCACTGAGCACCCTGAGTACTGAGCACCCAGCACCCTGAGCAATGAGCACCCAGCATCCCGAGCACAGAGCACCCAGCACCCAGAGCACTGAGCACTGAGCACCCTGAGTACTGAGCACCCAGCACCCCGAGCACTGAGCACCGAGCACCCTGAGCACTGAGCAGCCAGCACCCTGAGTACTAAGCACCCAGCACCCTGAGTACTGAGCACCCAGCACCCTGAGTACTGAGCATCCAGCGTACTGAGCACCGAGCACCCTGAGTACTGAGCACCCAGCGTACTGAGCACCGAGCACCCCGAGCACTGAGCACCCAGCACCCTGAGTACTGAGCACCCAGCACCCTGAGCACTGAGCACCCAGCACCCTGAGTACTGAGCACCCAGCACCCTGAGTACTGAGCACACAGCACCCTGAGTACTGAGCACCCAGCACCCTCAGTACTGAGCACCCAGCGTACTGAGCACCCAGCACCCTGAGTACTGAGCAGACAGCACCCTGAGTACTGAGCACACAGCACCCTGAGTACTGAGCACCCAGCGTACTGAGCACCGAGCACCCCGAGCACTGAGCACCCAGCACCCTGAGCACTGAGCACCCAGCACCCTGAGTACTGAGCACCGAGCACCCTGAGTACTGAGCACCCAGCACCCTGAGTACTGAGCACCCAGCAACCTGAGTACTGAGCACCCAGCGTACTGAGCACCGAGCACCCAGCACCCTGAGTACTGAGCACCCAGCACCCTGAGCACTGAGCACCCAGCACCCGAGTACTGAGCACCCAGCACCCTGAGTACTGAGCACACAGCACCCTGAGTACTGAGCACCCAGCGTACTGAGCACCGAGCACCACGAGCACTGAGCACCCAGCACCCTGAGCACTGAGCACCCAGCACCCTGAGTACTGAGCACCGAGCACCCTGAGTACTGAGCACCCAGCACCCTGAGTACTGAGCACCCAGCCACCTGAGTACTGAGCACCCAGCGTACTGAGCACCGAGCACCCAGCACCCTGAGTACTGAGCACCCAGCACCCTGAGCACTGAGCACCCAGCACCCGAGTACTGAGCACCCAGCACCCTGAGTACTGAGCACCCAGCTCCCTGAGTACTGAGCACCCAGCACCCTGAGGACTGAGCACCGAGCACCCCGAGTACTGAGCACCCAGCAGCCTGATCACTGAGCACCCTTAGTACTGAGCACTGAGCACCCTGAGTACTGAGCACCCAGCTCCCTGAGTACTGAGCACCCAGCACCCTGAGGACTGAGCACCGAGCACCCCGAGTACTGAGCACCCAGCAGCCTGATCACTGAGCACCCTTAGTACTGAGCACTGAGCACCCTGAGTACTGAGCACTGAGCACCCTGAGTACTGGGCACCCAGCACCCTGAGAACTGAGCACCCAGCACCCTGAGCAATGATCACCCTGAGTTCTGAGCACCCAGCACCTTGAGCACTGAGCACAGAGCACCCCGAGCACTGAGCACCCAGCACCCGGAGTACTGAGCACCCAGCACCCTGAGTACTAAGCACCGAGCACCCTGAGTACTGAGTAACCAGCACCCTGAGCACTGAACACACAGCACCCTGAGTACTGAGCACCCCGAGCACTGAGCACCCAGCACCCTGAGTACTGAGCACCGAGCACACCGAGCACTGAGCACCCAGCACCCCGAGCACTGAGCACCCAGCACCCTGAGAACTGAGCACCCAGCACCCTGAGTACTGAGCACCCAGCACCCTGAGTACTGAGCACCCAGCACCCTGAGCACTGAGCACCCAGCACCCTGAGCACTGAGCACCCAGAACCCTGAGTACTGAGCACCCAGCACCCCGAGTACTAAGCACCGAGCACCCTGAGCACTGAGCACCCAGCACCCTGAGCACTGAGCACCCAGCACCCTGAGTACTGAGCACCCAGCACCCCGAGCACTGAGCACCCAGCACCCTGAGTACTGAGCACCCAGCACCCTGAGCAATGAGCACCGAGCACCCTGAGCACTGAGCACCCAGCACCCTTAGGACTGAGCACCCAGCACCCCGAGCACTGAGCACCCAGCACCCTGAGCACTGAGCACCCTGAGTACTGAGCACTGAGCACCCTGAGTACTGAGCACTGAGCACCCTGAGTACTGAGCACCCAGCACCCTGAGTACTGAGCACCCAGCACCCCGAGCACTGAGTACCCAGCACCCTGCGCACTGAGCACCCAGCACCCTGAGTACTGAGCACTGTGCACCCAGCACCCCAAGCACTGAGCACCCAGCACCCTGATTACTGAGTACTGAGCACCCAGCACCCCGAGCATTGAGCACCCAGCACCCAAGTACTGATCACCCAGCACCCTGAGTACTGAGCACCCAGCACCCTGAGTACTGAGCACCCAGCACCCCGAGTACTGAGCAACCAGCACCCTGAGCACTGAGCACCCAGCACCTTGAGCACTGAGCACCCAGCACCCCGAGCACTGCGCACCCAGCACCCTGAGTACTGAGCACCCAGCACCCTGAGCACTGAGCACCGAGCACCCTGAGCACTCAGCACCCAGCACCCTGAGGACTGAGCACCCAGCACCCCGAGCACTGAGCACCCAGCACCCTGAGCACTGAGCACCCTGAGTACTGAGCACTGAGCACCCTGAGTACTGAGCACTGAGCACCCTGAGTACTGAGCACCCAGCACCCTGAGTACTGAGCACCCAGCACCCCGAGCACTGAGTACCCAGCACCCTGAGCACTGAGCACCCAGTACCCTGAGCACTGAGAACCCAGCACCCTGAGCACTGAGCACCCAGCACCCTGAGCACTGAGCACCCAGCACCCTGAGTACTGAGCACTGTGCACCCAGCACCAAGAGCACTGAGCACCCAGCACCCTGAGTACTGAGCACTGAGCACCCAGCACCCCGAGCACTGAGCACCCAGCACTGTGAGCACTGAGCACCCAGCACCCGAGTACTGATCACCCAGCACCCTGAGTACTGAGCACCCAGCACCCTGAGCACTGAGCACCCAGCACCCTGAGTAGTGAGCACACAACGTACTGAGCACCGAGCACCCCGAGCACTGAGCACCCAGCACCCTGAGTACTGAGCACCGAGCACCCCGAGCACTGAGCACCCAGCACCCTGAGTACTGAGCTCCGAGCACCCCGAGCACTGAGTACCCAGCGCCCCGAGCACTGAGCACCCAGAACCCTGAGCACTGAGCACACAGCACCCTGAGAACTGAGCACCCAGCACCCCGAGCACTGAGCACCCAGCACCCCGAGCACTGAGCACTGAGCACCCTGAGTACTGAGCACCCAGCACCCTGAGCAATGAGCACCCAGCACCCCGAGCACAGAGCACCCAGCACCCAGATCACTGAGCACTGAGCACCCTGAGTACTGAGCACCCAGCACCCCGAGCACTGAGCACCGATCACCCTGAGCACTGAGCAGCCAGCACCCTGAGTACTAAGCACCCAGCACCCTGAGTACTGAGCACCCAGCGTACTGAGCACCGAGCACCCTGAGTACTGAGCACCCAGCGTACTGAGCACCGAGCACCCCGAGCACTGAGCACCCAGCACCCTGAGTACTGAGCACACAGCACCCTGAGTACTGAGCACCCAGCACCCTGAGTACTGTGCACCCAGCGTACTGAGCACCGAGCACCCTGAGTAATGAGCACCCAGCGTACTGAGCACCGAGCACCCCGAGCACTGAGCACCCAGCACCCTGAGTACTGAGCACCCAGCACCCTGAGCACTGAGCACCCAGCACCCTGAGTACTGAGCACCCAGCACCCTGAGTACTGAGCACACAGCACCCTGAGTACTGAGCACCCAGCACCCTCAGTACTGAGCACCCAGCGTACTGAGCACCCAGCACCCTGAGTACTGAGCACACAGCACCCTGAGTACTGAGCACACAGCACCCTGAGTACTGAGCACCCAGCGTACTGAGCACCCAGCACCCTGAGTACTGAGCACCCAGCGTACTGAGCACCGAGCACCCCGAGCACTGAGCACCCAGCACCCTGAGCACTGAGCACCCAGCACCCTGAGTACTGAGCACCGAGCACCCTGAGTACTGAGCACCTAGCACCCTGAGTACTGAGCACCCAGCACCCTGAGCACTGAGCACCCAGGACCCTGAGTACTGAGCACTGAGCACCCCGAGTACTGAGCACCGAAAACCCTGAGTACTGAGCGCCCAGCACCCTGAGCACTGAGCAACCAGCACCCTGAGCACTGAGCACCCAGCACCATGAGCACTGAGCACCCAGCACCCTGAGTACTGAGCACCGAGCCCCCCGAACACTGAGCACCCAGCACCCTGAGCACTGAGCACCCTTAGTACTGAGCACTGAGCACCCTGAGTACTGAGCACTGAGCACCCTGAGTACTGAGCACCCAGCACCCTGAGTACTGAGCACCCAGCAACCTGAGCAATGATCACCCTGAGTACTGAGCACCCAGCACCTTGAGCACTGAGCACCGAGCACCCCGAGCACTGAGCAACCAGCACCCGGAGTACTGAGCACCCAGCACCCTGAGTACTAAGCACCGAGCACCCTGAGTACTGAGCACCCAGCACCCTGAGCACTGAACACACAGCACCCTGAGTACTGAGCACCCCGAGCACTGAGCACCCAGCACCCTGAGTACTGAGCACCGAGCACCCCGAGCACTGAGCACCCAGCACCCTGAGTACTGAGCACCCAGAACCCTGAGTACTGAGCACTGAGCACCCAGCACCCGGAGTACTGAGCACCCAGCACCCTGAGTACTAAGCACCGAGCACCCTGAGTACTGAGCACCCAGCACCCTGAGCACTGAGCACCCAGCACCCTGAGCACTGAGCACCCAGCACCCTGAGTACTGAGCACTGAGCACCCAGCACCCCGAGCACTGAGCCCCCAGCACCCTGAGTATTGAGCACTGAGCACCCAGCAACCCAAGCACTGAGCACCCAGCACCCTGAGCACTGAGCACCCAGCACCCGAGTACTGAGCACCCAGCACCCTGAGTACTGAGCACCCAGCTCCCTGAGTACTGAGCACCCAGCACCCCGAGAACTGAGCACCCAGCACCCTGAGAACTGAGCACCCAGCACCCTGAGCACTGAGCACCCAGCACCCTGAGCACTGAGCACCCAGCACCCTGAGTACTGAGCACCCAGCACCCTGAGTACTAAGCAACGAGCACCCTGAGCACTGAGCACCCAGCACACTGAGCACTGAGCACCCAGCACCCTGAGTACTGAGCACCCAGCACCCCGAGCACTGAGCACCCAGCACCCTGAGCACTGAGCACCCAGCACCCTGAGGACTGAGCACCCAGCACCCCGAGCACTGAGCACCCAGCACCCTGAGCAATGAGCACCCTGAGTACTGAGCACTGAGCACCCTGAGTACTGAGCACTGAGCACCCTGAGTACTGAGCACCCAGCACCCTGAGTACTGAGCACCCAGCACCCCGAGCACTGAGTACCCATCACCCTGAGCACTGAGCACCCAGCACCCTGAGCACTGAGCACCCAGCACCCTGAGCACTGAGCACCCAGCACCCTGAGCACTGAGCACCCAGCACCCTGAGTACTGAGCACTGTGCACCCAGCACCAAGAGCACTGAGCACCCAGCACCCTGAGTACTGAGCACTGAGCACCCAGCACCCCGAGCACTGAGCACCCAGCACTCTGAGCACTGAGCACCCAGCACCCCGAGTACTGATCACCCAGCACCCTGAGTACTGAGCACCCAGGACCCTGAGTACTGAGCACCCAGCACCCCGAGTACTGAGCACCCAGCACCCTGAGCACTGAGCACCCAGCACCCTGAGCACTCAGCACCCAGCACCCCGAGCACTGCGCACCCAGAACCCTGAGTACTGAGCACCCAGCACCCTGAGCACTGAGCACCCAGCACCCTGAGCACTCAGCACCCAGCAACCTGAGCACTGAGCACCCAGCACCCTGAGTAGTGAGCACACAACGTACTGAGCACCGAGCACCCCGAGCACTGAGCACCCAACACCCTGAGTACTGAGCACCGAGCACCCCGAGCACTGAGCACCCAGCACACTGAGTACTGAGCACCCAGCACCCTGAGTACTGAGCACCCAGCACCCTGAGTACTGAGCACACAGCACCCTGAGTACTGAGCACCCAGCACCCTGAGTACTGAGCACCCAGCGAACTGAGCACCGAGCACCCCGAGCACTGAGCACCCAGCACCCTGAGTACTCAGCACCCAGCACCCCAAGCACTGAGCACCCAGCACCCTGAGTACTGAGCTCCGAGCACCCCGAGCACTGAGCACCCAGCGCCCCGAGCACTGAGCACCCAGCACCCTGAGTACTGAGCACCCAGCACCCTGAGCACTGAGCAACCAGCACCCTGAGCACTGAGCACCCAGCACCCTGAGCACTGAGCACCCAGCACCCTGAGTACTGAGCTCCGAGCACCCCGAGCACTGAGCACCCAGCGCCCCGAGCACTGAGCACCCAGCACCCTGAGTACTGAGCACCCAGCACCCTGAGCACTGAGCAACCAGCACCCTGAGTACTGAGCACCCAGCACCCTGAGTACTGAGCACCCAGCACCCCGAGCACTGAGTACCCAGCACCCTGAGCACTGAGCACCCAGCACCCTGAGCACTGAGCACCCAGCACCCTGAGCACTGAGCACCCAGCACCCTGAGCACTGAGCACCCAGCACCCTGAGTACTGAGCACTGTGCACCCAGCACCAAGAGCACTGAGCACCCAGCACCCTGAGTACTGAGCACTGAGCACCCAGCACACCGAGCACTGAGCACCCAGCGCTCTGAGCACTGAGCACCCAGCACCCGAGTACTGATCACCCAGCACCCTGAGTACTGAGCACCCAGCACCCTGAGTACTGAGCACCCAGCACTCCGAGTACTGAGCACCCAGCACCCTGAGCACTGAGCACCCAGCACCCTGAGCACTGAGCACCCAGCACCCCGAGCACTGCGCACCCAGCACCCTGAGTACTGAGCACCCAGCACCCTGAGCACTGAGCACCCAGCACCCTGAGCACTCAGCACCCAGCACCCTGAGCACTGAGCACCCAGCACCCTGAGTAGTGAGCACCCAACGTACTGAGCACCGAGCACCCCGAGCACTGAGCACCCAGCACCCTGAGTACTGAGCACCGAGCACCCCCAGCACTGAGCACCCAGCACACTGAGTACTGAGCTCCGAGCACCCCGAGCACTGAGCACCCAGAGCCCCGAGCACTGAGCACCCAGCACCCTGAGCACTGAGCACCCAGCACCCTGAGCACTGAGCACCCAGCACACCGAGCACTGCGCACCCAGCACCCTGAGTACTGAGCACCCAGCACCCTGAGCACTGAGCACCCAGCACCCTGAGCACTGAGCACCCAGCACCCTGAGCACTGAGCACCCAGCACCCTGAGTAGTGAGCACCCAACGTACTGAGCACCGAGCACTTCGAGCACTGAGCATCCAGCACCCTGAGTACTCAGCACCCAGCACCCCGAGCACTGAGCACCCAGCACCCTGAGTACTGAGCTCTGAGCACCCCGAGCACTGAGCACCCAGCGCCCCGAGCACTGAGCAGACAGCACCCTGAGTACTGAGCACCCAGCACCCTGAGCACTGAGCAACCAGCACCCTGAGCACTGAGCACCCAGCACCCTGAGTACTGAGCACCCAGCACCCTGAGCACTCAGCACCCAGCAACCTGAGGACTGAGCACCCAGCACCCCGAGCACTGAGCACCCAGCACCCTGAGCACTGAGCACCCTGAGTACTGAGCACTGAGCACCCTGAGTACTGAGCACTGAGCACCCTGAGGACTGAGCACCCAGCACCCTGAGCACTGAGCACCCTGCACCCTGAGCACTGAGCACCCTGAGTACTGAGCACTGAGCACCCTGAGTACTGAGCACTGAGCACCCTGAGTACTGAGCACCCAGCACCCCGAGTACTGAGCACCCAGCACCCCCGAGCACTGAGTACCCAGCACCCTGAGCACTGAGCACCCAGCACCCTGAGCACTGAGCACCCAGCACCCTGAGCACTGAGCACCCAACACCCTGAGCACTGAGCACCCAGCACCCTGAGTACTGAGCACTGTGCACCCAGCACCAAGAGCACTGAGCACCCAGCACCCTGAGTACTGAGCACTGAGCACCCAGCACCCCGAGCACTGAGCACCCAGCACCCTGAGAACTGAGCACCCAGCACCCTGAGCAATGATCACCCTGAGTACTGAGCACCCAGCACCTTGAGCACTGAGCACAGAGCACCCCGAGCACTGAGCACCCAGCACCCGGAGTACTGAGCACCCAGCACCCTGAGTACTAAGCACCGAGCACCCTGAGTACTGAGTACCCAGCACCCTGAGCACTGAACACACAGCACCCTGAGTTCTGAGCACCCCGAGCACTGAGCACCCAGCACCCTGAGTACTGAGCACCGAGCACCCCCGAGCACTGAGCACCCAGCACCCCGAGCACTGAGCACCCAGCACCCTGAGAACTGAGCACCCAGCACCCTGAGTACTGAGCACCCAGCACCCTGAGTACTGAGCACCCAGCACCCTGAGCACTGAGCACCCAGCACCCTGAGCACTGAGCACCCAGAACCCTGAGTACTGAGCACCCAGCACCCCGAGTACTAAGCACCGAGCACCCTGAGCACTGAGCACCCAGCACCCTGAGCACTGAGCACCCAGCACCCTGAGTACTGAGCACCCAGCACCCCGAGCACTGAGCACCCAGCACCCTGAGTACTGAGCACCCAGCACCCTGAGCACTGAGCATCGAGCACCCTGAGCACTGAGCACCCAGCACCCTGAGCACTGAGCACCCAGCACCCTGAGCACTGAGCACCCAGCACCCTGAGCACTGAGCACCCAGCACCCTGAGTACTGAGCACTGAGCACCCAGCACCCCGAGCACTGAGCCCCCAGCACCCTGAGTACTGAGCACTGAGCACCCAGCACCCCAAGCACTGAGCACCCAGCACCCTGAGCACTGAGCACCCAGCACCCGAGTACTGAGCACCCAGCACCCTTAGGACTGAGCACCCAGCACCTAGAGCACTGAGCACCCAGCACCCTGAGCACTGAGCACCCTGAGTACTGAGCACTGAGCACCCTGAGTACTGAGCACTGAGCACCCTGAGTACTGAGCACCCAGCACCCTGAGTACTGAGCACCCAGCACCCCGAGCACTGAGTACCCAGCACCCTGAGCACTGAGCACCCATCACCCTGAGTACTGAGCACTGTGCACCCAGCACCCCGAGCACTGAGCACCCAGCACCCTGAGTACTGAGCACTGAGCACCCAGCACCCCGAGCATTGAGCACCCAGCACCCGAGTACTGATCACCCAGCACCCTGAGTACTGAGCACCCAGCACCCTGAGTACTGAGCACCCAGAACCCCGAGTACTGAGCAACCAGCACCCTGAGCACTGAGCACCCAGCACCCTGAGCACTGAGCACCCAGCACCCCGAGCACTGCGCACCCAGCACCCTGAGTACTGAGCACCCAGCACCCTGAGCACTGAGCACCGAGCACCCTGAGCACTCAGCACCCAGCACCCTGAGGACTGAGCACCCAGCACCCCGAGCACTGAGCACCCAGCACCCTGAGCACTGAGCACCCTGAGTACTGAGCACTGAGCACCCTGAGTACTGAGCACTGAGCACCCCTGAGTACTGAGCACCCAGCACCCTGAGTACTGAGCACCCAGCACCCCGAGCACTGAGTACCCAGCACCCTGAGCACTGAGCACCCAGTACCCTGAGCACTGAGAACCCAGCACCCTGAGCACTGAGCACCCAGCACCCTGAGCACTGAGCACCCAGCACCCTGAGTACTGAGCACTGTGCACCCAGCACCAAGAGCACTGAGCACCCAGCACCCTGAGTACTGAGCACTGAGCACCCAGCACCCCGAGCACTGAGCACCCAGCACTCTGAGCACTGAGCACCCAGCACCCGAGTACTGATCACCCAGCACCCTGAGCACTGAGCACCCAGCACCCTGAGCACTCAGCACCCAGCACCCTGAGCACTGAGCACCCAGCACCCTGAGTAGTGAGCACACAACGTACTGAGCACCGAGCACCCCGAGCACTGAGCACCCAGCACCCTGAGTACTGAGCACCGAGCACACCGAGCACTGAGCACCCAGCACACTGAGTACTGAGCTCCGAGCACCCCGAGCACTGAGTACCCAGCGCCCCGAGCACTGAGCACCCAGAACCCTGAGCACTGAGCACACAGCACCCTGAGAACTGAGCACCCAGCACCCCGAGCACTGAGCACCCAGCACCCCGAGCACTGAGCACTGAGCACCCTGAGTACTGAGCACCCAGCACCCTGAGCAATGAGCACCCAGCATCCCGAGCACAGAGCACCCAGCACCCAGAGCACTGAGCACTGAGCACCCTGAGTACTGAGCACCCAGCACCCCGAGCACTGAGCACCGAGCACCCTGAGCACTGAGCAGCCAGCACCCTGAGTACTAAGCACCCAGCACCCTGAGTACTGAGCACCCAGCACCCTGAGTACTGAGCATCCAGCGTACTGAGCACCGAGCACCCTGAGTACTGAGCACCCAGCGTACTGAGCACCGAGCACCCCGAGCACTGAGCACCCAGCACCCTGAGTACTGAGCACCCAGCACCCTGAGCACTGAGCACCCAGCACCCTGAGTACTGAGCACCCAGCACCCTGAGTACTGAGCACACAGCACCCTGAGTACTGAGCACCCAGCACCCTCAGTACTGAGCACCCAGCGTACTGAGCACCCAGCACCCTGAGTACTGAGCAGACAGCACCCTGAGTACTGAGCACACAGCACCCTGAGTACTGAGCACCCAGCGTACTGAGCACCGAGCACCCCGAGCACTGAGCACCCAGCACCCTGAGCACTGAGCACCCAGCACCCTGAGTACTGAGCACCGAGCACCCTGAGTACTGAGCACCCAGCACCCTGAGTACTGAGCACCCAGCAACCTGAGTACTGAGCACCCAGCGTACTGAGCACCGAGCACCCAGCACCCTGAGTACTGAGCACCCAGCACCCTGAGCACTGAGCACCCAGCACCCGAGTACTGAGCACCCAGCACCCTGAGTACTGAGCACACAGCACCCTGAGTACTGAGCACCCAGCGTACTGAGCACCGAGCACCACGAGCACTGAGCACCCAGCACCCTGAGCACTGAGCACCCAGCACCCTGAGTACTGAGCACCGAGCACCCTGAGTACTGAGCACCCAGCACCCTGAGTACTGAGCACCCAGCCACCTGAGTACTGAGCACCCAGCGTACTGAGCACCGAGCACCCAGCACCCTGAGTACTGAGCACCCAGCACCCTGAGCACTGAGCACCCAGCACCCGAGTACTGAGCACCCAGCACCCTGAGTACTGAGCACCCAGCTCCCTGAGTACTGAGCACCCAGCACCCTGAGGACTGAGCACCGAGCACCCCGAGTACTGAGCACCCAGCAGCCTGATCACTGAGCACCCTTAGTACTGAGCACTGAGCACCCTGAGTACTGAGCACCCAGCTCCCTGAGTACTGAGCACCCAGCACCCTGAGGACTGAGCACCGAGCACCCCGAGTACTGAGCACCCAGCAGCCTGATCACTGAGCACCCTTAGTACTGAGCACTGAGCACCCTGAGTACTGAGCACTGAGCACCCTGAGTACTGGGCACCCAGCACCCTGAGAACTGAGCACCCAGCACCCTGAGCAATGATCACCCTGAGTTCTGAGCACCCAGCACCTTGAGCACTGAGCACAGAGCACCCCGAGCACTGAGCACCCAGCACCCGGAGTACTGAGCACCCAGCACCCTGAGTACTAAGCACCGAGCACCCTGAGTACTGAGTAACCAGCACCCTGAGCACTGAACACACAGCACCCTGAGTACTGAGCACCCCGAGCACTGAGCACCCAGCACCCTGAGTACTGAGCACCGAGCACACCGAGCACTGAGCACCCAGCACCCCGAGCACTGAGCACCCAGCACCCTGAGAACTGAGCACCCAGCACCCTGAGTACTGAGCACCCAGCACCCTGAGTACTGAGCACCCAGCACCCTGAGCACTGAGCACCCAGCACCCTGAGCACTGAGCACCCAGAACCCTGAGTACTGAGCACCCAGCACCCCGAGTACTAAGCACCGAGCACCCTGAGCACTGAGCACCCAGCACCCTGAGCACTGAGCACCCAGCACCCTGAGTACTGAGCACCCAGCACCCCGAGCACTGAGCACCCAGCACCCTGAGTACTGAGCACCCAGCACCCTGAGCAATGAGCACCGAGCACCCTGAGCACTGAGCACCCAGCACCCTTAGGACTGAGCACCCAGCACCCCGAGCACTGAGCACCCAGCACCCTGAGCACTGAGCACCCTGAGTACTGAGCACTGAGCACCCTGAGTACTGAGCACTGAGCACCCTGAGTACTGAGCACCCAGCACCCTGAGTACTGAGCACCCAGCACCCCGAGCACTGAGTACCCAGCACCCTGCGCACTGAGCACCCAGCACCCTGAGTACTGAGCACTGTGCACCCAGCACCCCAAGCACTGAGCACCCAGCACCCTGATTACTGAGTACTGAGCACCCAGCACCCCGAGCATTGAGCACCCAGCACCCAAGTACTGATCACCCAGCACCCTGAGTACTGAGCACCCAGCACCCTGAGTACTGAGCACCCAGCACCCCGAGTACTGAGCAACCAGCACCCTGAGCACTGAGCACCCAGCACCTTGAGCACTGAGCACCCAGCACCCCGAGCACTGCGCACCCAGCACCCTGAGTACTGAGCACCCAGCACCCTGAGCACTGAGCACCGAGCACCCTGAGCACTCAGCACCCAGCACCCTGAGGACTGAGCACCCAGCACCCCGAGCACTGAGCACCCAGCACCCTGAGCACTGAGCACCCTGAGTACTGAGCACTGAGCACCCTGAGTACTGAGCACTGAGCACCCTGAGTACTGAGCACCCAGCACCCTGAGTACTGAGCACCCAGCACCCCGAGCACTGAGTACCCAGCACCCTGAGCACTGAGCACCCAGTACCCTGAGCACTGAGAACCCAGCACCCTGAGCACTGAGCACCCAGCACCCTGAGCACTGAGCACCCAGCACCCTGAGTACTGAGCACTGTGCACCCAGCACCAAGAGCACTGAGCACCCAGCACCCTGAGTACTGAGCACTGAGCACCCAGCACCCCGAGCACTGAGCACCCAGCACTGTGAGCACTGAGCACCCAGCACCCGAGTACTGATCACCCAGCACCCTGAGTACTGAGCACCCAGCACC
>NW_024543736.1:0-35917 GCF_018167655.1 Microtus oregoni
TACTGAGCAGCGAGCACCCTGAGCACTGAGCACCCAGCACCCTGAGTAATGAGCACCCAGCACCCCCGAGTACTGAGCACCCAGCACCGTGAGTACTGAGCACCCAGCACCCTGAGTACTGAGCACCCAGCACCCTGAGCACTGAGCACAAAGCACGCTGAGTACTGAGCACCCTGAGTACTGAGCACCGAGAACCCTGAGCACTGAGAACCCAGCACCCTGAGCACTGAGCACCCAGCACCCCGAGAATGAGCACCCAGCACCCTGAGTACTGAGAACCGAGCACCCTGAGTACTGAGCACCGAGCACGCTGAGCACTGAACACCCAGCACCCCGAGTACTGAGCACCCAGCACCCCGAGCACTGAGCACCCAGCACCATGAGAATGAGCACCCAGGCACCACGAGAATGAGCACCCAGCACCCTGAGTACTGAGCACCCAGCACCCTGAGTAATGAGCACCCAGCATACAGAGCACTGAGCACCCTGAATACTGAGCAAGTAGCACCCTGAGTACTGTGCACTAAGCACCCAGAGCGCTGAGCACCCAGGACCCCGAGCACTGAGTACTGAGCACCCAGCACCCTGAGTACTGAGCACCGAGCTCCCCGAGCACTGAGCACCCTGAGTACTGAGCACCCAGCACCCTGAGTACTGAGCACCCAGCACCCTGAGCACTGAGCACCCAGCACCCTGAGTACTGAGCACCCAGCACCCCCGAGCACTGAGCACACAGCACCCTGAGTACTGAGTACCCAGCACCCTGAGTACTGAGCAACCTGAGCACTGAGCACCCAGCACCCTGAGTACTGAGCACCCTGAGCACCGATCACCCTGAGCACTGAGCACCCAGCACCCTGAATACTGAGCACCCAGCACCCTGAGCACTGAGCACCCAGCACCCTGAGTACTGAGCACCCTGTGTACTGAGCACCGATCACCCTGAGCACTGAGCACACAACACCCTGAGTACTGAGCACCCAACGTACTGAGCACCGAGCACACTGAGCACTGAGCACCCAGCACCCTGAGTACTGAGCACCGAGCACCCTGAGCACTGAGCACCCAGCACCCTGAGTACTGAGCACCGAGCACCCCGAGCACTGAGCACCCAGCGCCCCGAGCACTGAGCACCCAGCACCCGTAGCACTGAGGACCCAGCACCCCGAGCAATGAGCACCCAGCACCCTGAGTACTGAGCACCCAGCACCCTGAGTACTGAGCACTGAGCACCCCGAGTACTGAGCACCCACCACCCCGAGCACTGAGCACCGAGCACACCGAGCACTGAGCACCCAGCACCCCGAGCACTGAGCACCCAGCACCCTGAGCACTGAGCACCCAGCACCCCGAGCACTGAGCACCCAGCACCCCGAGCACTGAGCACCCAGCAACCCGAGCACTGAGCACCCAGCACCCCGAGCACTGAGCACCCAGCACCCTGAGTACTGAGCACCCAGCACCCTGAGTACTCAGCACCCAGCCCCCTGAGCACTGAGCAACCAGCACCCTGAGTACTGAGCACCCTGCACCCCAAGCACTGAGCACCCTGAGAACTGAGCACCCAGCACCCCAAGCACCGAGCACCCTGAGTACTGAGCACCCAGCACCCTGAGTACTGAGCACCCAGTGTACTGAGCACCGAGCACCCAGCACCCTGAGTAGTGAGCACCCAGCACCCTGAGCACTGAGCACCCAGCACCCTGAGTACTGAGCACCGAGCACCCTGAGTACTGAGCACCCAGCACCCCGAGCACTGAGCACCCAGCACCCCGAGCACTGAGCACCCAGCACACCGAGCACTCAGCCACCCAGCACCCCGAGCACTGAGCACCCAGCACACCGAGCACTGAGCACCCAGCACCCCGAGCACCGAGCACCATGAGTACTAAGAACCGAGCACCCTGAGCACTGAGCACCCAGCACCCTGAGCACTGAGCACCCAGCACCCTGATTACTGAGCCCCCAGCACCCCGAGCACTGAGCACCCAGCATCCTGAGTACTGAGCACCCAGCACCCTGAGCACTGAGCACCGAGCACCCTGAGCACTGAGCACCCAGCACCCTGAGCACTGAGCACCCTGAGTACTGAGCACTGAGCACCCTGAGTACTGAGCACCCAGCACCCTGAGTATTGAGCACCCAGCAACCTGAGCACTGAGCACCGAGCACCCTGAGCACTGAGCACCCAGCACCCTGAGCACTGAGCACCCAGCACCCTGAGTACTGAGCACCCTGAGTACTGAGCACACACAGCACCGTGAGCACTGAGCACCCAGCACCCCGAGCACTGAGCACCCAGCACCCTGAGCACTGAGCACCCTGAGGACTGAGCACTGAGCACCCTGAGTACTGAGCACTGAGCACCCTGAGTACTGAGCACCCAGCACCCTGAGTACTGAGCACCCATCACCCTGAGCAATGAGCACCCTGAGTACTGAGCACCCAGCACCCTGAGCACTGAGCACCGAGCACCCCGAGCACTGAGCACCCAGCACCCGGAGTACTGAGCACCCAGCACCCTGAGTACTAAGCACCGAGCACCCTGAGTACTGAGCACCCAGTACCCTGAGCACTGAACACACAGCACCCTGAGTACTGAGCACCCCGAGCACTGAGCACCCAGCACCCTGAGCACTGAGGACCCAGCACCCCTGAGTACTGAGCACCCAGCACCCTGAGCACTGAGCACCCAGCACCCTGAGTACTGAGCACCCAGCACCCTGAGCACTGAGCACCCAGCACCCTGAGTACTGAGCACTGAGCACCCAGCACCCCGAGCACTGAGCACTCAGCACCCTGTGTACTGAGCACTGAGTACCCAGCACCCCGAGCACTGAGCACCCAGCACCCTGAGCACTGAGCACCCTGAGTACTGAGCACCCAGCACCCTGAGCACTGAGCACCCAGCACCCTGAGCACTGAGCACCCAGCACCCAGAGCACTGAGCACCCTGAGTACTGAGCACTGAGCACCCTGAGCACTGAGCACCGAGCACCCTGAGTGCCTGAGCACCCCCGACCACTGAGCACCCAGCACCCTGAGTACTGAGCACCCAGCACCCTGAGCACTGAGGACCGAGCACCCTGAGTACTAAGCACCCAGCACCCTGAGTACTGAGCACCCAGCACCCTGATCACTGAGCACCCAGCACGCTGAGTACTGAGCACTGAGCAGTCTGAGTACTGAGCACCGAGCACCCTGAGCACTGAGCACCCAGCACGCTGAGTACTGAGCACTGAGCACCCTGAGTACTGAGCACCGAGCACCCCGAGCACTAAGCACACAGCACCCTGAGCACTGAGCACCCAGCACCCTGAGTACTGAGCACCCAGCAACCTGAGTACTGAGCACACAGCACCCTGAGCACGGAGCACCCAGCACCCTGAGTACTTAGCACCCAGCACCCTGAGTACTGAGCACTGAGCACCCCGAGTACTGAGCAACCAGCACCCCGAGCACTGAGCACACTGCACCCTGAGCACTGAGCACCCAGCACCCCAAGCACTGAGCACCCAGCACCCTGAGTACTGAGTACTGAGCACCCTGAGTACTGAGCACCCAGCACCGTGAGTACTGAGCACTCATTACCCTGAGTACTGAGCACCCAGCACCCTGAGCACTGAGCACAAAGCACGCTGAGTACTGAGCACCCTGAGTACTGAGCACCGAGGACCCTGAGCACTGAGCACCCAGCACCCCGAGCACTGAGTACCCAGCACCCCGAGAATGAGCACCCAGCACCCTGAGTACTGAGCACCCAGCACCCTGAGTACTGAGCACCCAGCACCCCGAGCACTGAGCACCCTGAATACTGAGCACCCAGCTCCCTGATTACTGTGCACGCTGAGTACTGATCACCGATCACCCTGAGCACTGAGCACCCAGCACCCTGAGTACTGAGCACCCAACGTACTGAGCACCGAGCACACCGTGTACTGAGCACCCAGCACCCTGAGTACTGAGCACCCAGCACCCTGAGCACTGAGCACCCAGCACCCCGAGCACTGAGCACCAGCACCCTGAGCACTGAGCACACAGAACCCTGAGTACTGAGCACCGAGCACCGCGAGCACTGAGCACCCAGCACCCTGAGCACTGAGCACCCAGCACCCCGAGCACTGAGCACCCAGCACTCGGAGCACTGAGCACCCAGCACCCCGAGCAATGAGCACCCAGCACCCTGAGTACTGAGCACCCACCACCCCGAGTACTGAGCACCCAGCAACCTGAGCACCGAGCACCCAGCACCCCGAGCACTGAGCACCCAGCACCCTGAGCACTGAGCACCCTGCACCCTGAGTACTGAGCACTGAGCACCCCGAGTACTGAGTACCCAGCACCCCGAGCACTGAGCACCGGGCACCCCGAGCACTGAGCACCGGGCACCCCGAGCACTGAGCACCCAGCACCCTGAGCACTGAGCACCCAGCACCCGAGCACTGAGCACCCAGCACCCCGAGCACTGAGCACCCAGCAACCCGAGCACTGAGCACCCAGCACCCCGAGCACTGAGCACCCAGCACCCCGAGCACTGAGCAACCAGCACCCTGAGTACTGAGCACCCTGAGTACTGAGCACTGAGCACCGAGCACCCTGAGTACTGAGCACCCTGTGGACTGAGCACCCAGCACCCTGAGCACTGAGCACCCAGCACCCTGAGTACTGAGCACCCAGCACCCTGAGCACTGAGCACCCAGGTCCCTGAGCACTGAGCACGCAGCACCCCAAGCACTGAGCACCCAGCACCCTGAGTACTGAGCACAGAGCACCCTGAGCACTGAGCACCCAGCACCCTGAGTACTGAGCACCCAGCACCCTGAGTACTGAGCAACCAGCACCCTGAGCACTGAGCACTGAGCACCGAGCACCCTGAGCACTGAGCACTGAGCACCCAGCACCACAGCCCTGAGCACCCAGCACACCGAGCACTGAGCACCCAGCACACTGAGCACTGAGCACCCAGCACCCTGAGTACTGAGCAACCAGCAACCTGAGTACTGAGCACCCAGCACCCTGAGTACTGAGCACTCAGCACCCTGAGTACTGAGCACCCAGCACCCTGAGCACTGAGCACCCAGCACCCCGAGTACTGAGCACCCTGCACACAGAGTACTGAGCACCGAGCACCCCGAGCACTGAGCACCCAGCACCCTGAGTACTGAGCACCCAGCACCCTGAGTACTGAGCACTGAGCACCCCGAGTACTGAGCACCCAGCACCCCGAGCACTGAGCACCCAGCAACCTGAGTACTGAGAACAGATCACCCTGAGTACTGAGCACCCAGCACCCCGAGCACTGAGCACCCAGCACCCCGAGAATGAGCACCCAGCACCCTGAGTACTGAGAACCGAGCACCCGGAGTACTGAGCACCCAGCACCCTGAGTACTGAGCCCCCAGCACCCTGAGTACTGAGCACCCAGCAACCCGAGCACTGAGCACCCAGCACCCTGAGAATGAGCACCCAGCACCCCGAGCACGAGCACCCAGCACCCTGAGTACTGAGCACCCAACACCCAGAGTACTGAGCACCCAGCACCCTGAGCACTGAGCACCCAGCACCCTGAGTACTGAGCACCCAGCACCCTGAGTACTGAACACCCAGCACCCTGAGCACTGAGCACTGAGCACCCTGAGCACTGAGTACTGAGCACTGAGCACCCTGAGCACTGAGCACCCAGCCACCCCGAGTACTGAGCACCCAGCACCCCGAGCACTGAGCACCGAGCGCCCCGAGCCATGAGCACCCAGCACCCCGAGCACTGAGAACTGAGCACCCTGAGCACTGAGCACCCAGCACCCCGAGTACTGAGCACTGAGCACCCTGAGTACTGAGCAACAAGCACCACGAGTACTGAGCACTGAGCACCCTGAGTACTGAGCACCGAGCACGCTGAGAACTGAGCACCCAGCACCCTGAGTACTGAGCACTGAGAACCCTGAGTACTGAGCACCGAGCACCCTGAGTACTGAGCACTGAGCACCCAGCACCCTGAGCACTGACCACTGAGCACCCAGCACCACAGCCCTGAGCACCCCGAGTACTGAGCAACAAGCACCCCGAGTACTGAGCACTGAGCACCCTGAGTACTGAGCACCCAGCACCCTGAGCACTGAGCACCCAGCACACTGAGCACTGAGCACGCAGCAACCGGAGCACTGAGCACCCAGCACCCTGAGTACTGAGCACAGAGCACCCTGAGCACTGAGCACCCAGCACCCTGAGTACTGAGCACCCAGCACCCTGAGTACTGAGCAACCAGCACCCTGAGCACTGAGCACTGAGCACCCAGCACCCTGAGCACTGACCACTGAGCACCCAGCACCACAGCCCTGAGCACCCAGCACCACGAGCACTGAGTACCCAGCACCCTGAGTACTGAGCACCCAGCACCCTGAGCACACAGCACCCTGAGTACTGAGCACCCAGCACCCTGAGTACTGAGCACCCAGCACCCTGAGTACTGAGCACTCAGCACCCTGAGTACTGAGCACCGAGCACCCCGAGCACTGAGCACCCAGCACCCTGAGCACTGAGCACCCGAGGACTGAGCACCCAGCACCCTGAGCACTGAGCACCGATCACCCTGAGCACTGAGCACCCAGCACCCCGAGCACTGAGCACCCAGCACCCTGAGTACTGAGCACCCAGCACCCCAAGTACTGAGCACCCAGCACCCTGAGTACTGAGCACCCCAGCACCCCGAGCACTGAGCAACCAGCACCCTGAGTACTGAGCACCCTGAGTACTGAGCACTGAGCACCGAGCACCCTGAGTACTGAGCACCCTGAGGACTGAGCACCCAGCACCCTGAGCACTGAGCACCCCAGCACCCTGAGTACTGAGCACTGATCACCCTGAGCACTGATCACCCAGCACCCCCGAGCACTGAGCACCCAGCACCCTGAGTACTGAGCACCTAGCACCCTGAGCACTGAGCACCCGAGCACCCTGAGTACTGAACACCCAGCACCCTGAGCACTGAGCACTGAGCACACAGCACCCTCAGCACTGAGCACTGAGCACCCAGCACCCTGAGCACTGAGCACCCAGCACCCTGAGCACCCAGCACCCTGAGCACTGAGCACCCTGAGCACTGAGCACCCTGAGCACTGAGCACTGAGCACCCAGCACCCTGAGTACTGAGCACCCAACACTCTGAGCACTGAGCACCCAGCACGCTGAGTACTGAGCACTGAGCACACAGCACCCTGAGTACTGAGCACCCAGCACCCCGAGCACTGAGCTCCGAGCGCCCCGAGCACTGAGCACCCAGCACCCTGAGCACTGAGCACTGAGCACACTGAGCACTGAGCACCCAGCACCCCGAGTACTGAGCACTGAGCACCCTGAGTACTGAGCACCCAACACCCAGAGTACTGATCACCCAGCACCCTGAGAACTGAGCACCCAGCACCCTGAGTACTGAGCACCCAGCACCCTGAGTACTGAGCACCCAGCTGCCTGAGCACTGAGCACTGAGCACCCAGCACCTTGAGCACTGAGCACTGACCACCCAGCACCCCGAGCACTGAGCACCCAGCACCCCGAGCACTGAGCACCCAGCGCCCTGAGCACTGAGCACATAGCACACTGAGCACTGAGCACCCAGCCCCCTGAGTACTGAGCACCCAGCACCATGAGTACTGAGCACCCAGTACCCTGAGTACTGAGCACTCAGCACCCTGAGTACTGAGCACCGAGCACCCCGAGCACTGAGCACCAAGCACCCTGAGCACTGAGCACCCTGAGGACTGAGCACCCAGCACCCTGAGCACTGAGCACCCAGCACCCTGAGTACTGAGCACCGATCACCCTGAGCACTGAGCACCCAGCACCCCGAGCACTGAGCACCCAGCACCCTGAGTACTGAGCACCCAGCACCCTGAGCACTGAGCACCCAGCACCCTGAGTACTGAGCACCCTGAGTAATGAGCACCGATCACCCTGAGCACTGAGCACCCAGCACCCTGAGTACTGAGCACCCAGCACCCTGAGCACTGAGCACCCAGCACCCTGAGCACTGAGCACCCAGCACCCTGAGTACTGAGCACCCAGCACCCTGAGCACGGAGCACCCAGGACCCCGAGCACTGAGTACTGAGCACCCAGCACCCTGAGTACTGAGCACCGAGCTCCCCGAGCACTGAGCACCCAGCACCCTGAGCACTGAGCACCCAGCACCCTGAGCACTGAGCACCCAGCACCCTGAGTACTGAGCACCCAGCACGCTGAGTACTGAGCACTCAGCACCCTGAGCACTGAGCACCCAGCACCCTGAGTACTGAGCACTGAGCACCCAGCACCCCGAGCACTGAGCACCCAGCACCCCGAGCACTGAGCATGGAGCACCCCGAGGACTGAGCACCCCGCACCCTGAGCACTCAGCATGGAGCACCCCGAGGACTGAGCACCCCGCACCCTGAGCACTGAGCACCCAGCACCTTGAGTACTGAGCACCGAGCACCCCGAGCACTGAGCACCCAGCACCCTGAGTACTGAGCACAGAGCACCCTGAGCACTGAGCACCCAGCACCCTGAGCACTGAGCACCCAGCACCCCGAGAACTGAGCACCCAGCAACCCGAGCACTGAGCACCCAGCACCCTGAGCACTGAGCACCCAGCACCCTGAGCACTGAGCACCCAGCCCCCTGAGTACTGAGCACCCAGCACCATGAGTACTGAGCACCCAGCACCCTGAGTACTGAGCACTCAGCACCCTGAGTACTGAGCACCGAGCACCCCGAGCACTGAGCTCCCTGGACCCTGAGCACTGAGCACCCTGAGGACTGAGCACCCAGCAACCTGAGCACTGAGCACCCAGCACCCTGAGTACTGAGCACCGATCACCCTGAGCACTGAGCACCCAGCACCCCGAGCACTGAGCACCCAGCACCCTGAGTACTGAGCACCCAGCACCCTGAGCACTGAGCACCCAGCACCCTGAGTACTGAGCACCCTGAGTACTGAGCAACGATCACCCTGAGCACTGAGCACCCAGCACCCTGAGTACTGAGCAGCCAGCACCCTGAGCACTGAGCACCCAGCACCCTGAGCACTGAGCACCCAGCACCCTGAGTTATGAGCACCCAGAACCCTGAGTACTGAGTACAAAGCACCCTGAGCACTGAGCACCCAGCACCCTGAGTACTGAGCACCGAGCACCCTGAGTACTTAGCACCCAGCACCCTGAGTACTGAGCACCCAGCACCCTGAGCACTGAGCACCCAGCACCCTGAGTACTGAGCACCCAGCATCCTGAGTACTGAGCACCCAGCACCCTGAGTACTGAGCACCCAGCACCCTGAACACTGAGCACCCAGCACCCTGAGTACTGAGCACCGAGCACCCCGAGCACTGAGCAACCAGCACCCTGAGTACTGAGCACCCAGCACCCTGAGCACTGAGCACCCAGCACCGTGAGTACTGAGCACCCAGAACACTGAGTACTGAGCCCCCAGCACCCTGAGTACTGAGCACCCAGCACCCCGAGCACTGAGCACCCAGCACCCCGAGAATGAGCACCCAGCACCCTGAGTACTGAGAACCGAGCACCCTGAGTACTGAGCACCCAGCACCCTGAGTACTGAGCCCCCAGCACCCTGAGTACTGAGCACCCAGCAACCCGAGCACTGAGCACCCAGCACCCTGAGAATGAGCACCCAGCACCATGATTACTGAGCACCCAGCACCCTGAGTACTGAGCACTAAGCACCCAGAGCACTGAGCACCCAGCACCCCGAGCACTGAGCACCCAGCGCCCCGAGCACTGAGCACCCAGCACCACGAGCACTGAGAACTGAGCACCCTGAGCACTGAGCACCCAGCACCCCGAGTACTGAGCACTGAGCACCCTGAGTACTGAGCAACAAGCACCCCGAGTACTGAGCACTGAGCACCCTGAGTACTGAGCATCCAGCACACTGAGAACTGAGCACCCAGCACCCTGAGTACTGAGCACTGAGAACCCTGAGTAATGAGCACCGAGCACCCTGAGTACTGAGCACCCAGCACCCTGATCACTGAGCACGGAGCACCCCGAGGACTGAGCACCCAGCACCCTGAGCGCTGAGCACCCAGCACCTTGAGTACTGAGCACCGAGCACCCCGAGCACTGAGCACCCAGCACCCTGAGTACTGAGCACCCAGCACCCTGAGCACTGAGCACCCAGCACCCTGAGCACTGAGCACGCAGCACCCCGAGCACTGAGCACCCAGCACCCTGAGTACTGAGCACAGAGCACCCTGAGCACTGAGCACCCAGCACACTGAGTACTGAGCACCCAGCACCCTGAGTACTGAGCAACCAGCACCCTGAGCACTGAGCACTGAGCACCCAGCACCCTCAGCACTGAGCACTGAGCACCCAGCACCACAGCCCTGAGCACCCAGCACCCCGAGCACTGAGCACCCAGCACCCTGAGCACTGAGCACCCAGCACCCTGAGCACCCAGCACCCTGAGTACTGAGCACCCAGCCCCCTGAGTACTGAGCACCCAGCACCCTGAGTACTGAGCACTCAGCACCCTGAGTACTGAGCACCGAGCACCCCGAGCACTGAGCACACAGCACCCTGAGCACTGAGCACCCAGGGGACTGAGCACCCAGCACCCTGAGCACTGAGCACCGATCACCCTGAGCACTGAGCACCCACCACACCGAGCACTGAGCACCCAGCACCCTGAGTACTGAGCACCCAGCACCCCGAGTACTGAGCACCCAGCACCCTGAGTACTGAGCACCCAGCACCCCGAGCACTGAGCAACCAGCACCCTGAGTACTGAGCACCCTGAGTACTGAGCACTGAGCACCGAGCACCCTGAGTACTGAGCACCCTGATGACTGAGCACCCAGCACCCTGAGCACTGAGCACCCAGCACAGTGAGTACTGAGCACTGATCACCCTGAGCACTGAGCAACCAGCACCCCGAGCACTGAGCACCCAGCACCCTGAGTACTGAGCACCTAGCACCCTGAGCACTGAGCACCGAGCACCCTGAGTACTGAACACCCAGCAAACTGAGCCCTGAGCACTGAGCACCCAGCACACTGAGCACTGAGCACTGAGCACCCAGCACCCCGAGCACTGAGCACCCAGCACCCTGAGCACCCAGCACCCTGAGCACTGAGCACCCTGAGCACTGAGCACCCTGAGCACTGAACACTGAGCACCCAGCACCCTGAGAACTGAGCACCCAACACTCTGAGCACTGAGCACCCAGCACGCTGAGTACTGAGCACTGAGCACACAGCACCCTGAGTACTGAGCACCCAGCACCCCGAGCACTGAGCACCCAGCGCCCCGAGCACTGAGCACCCAGCACCCTGAGCACTGAGCACTGAGCACACTGAGCACTGAGCACCCAGCACCCCGAGTACTGAGCACTGAGCACCCAGCACCCTGAGCAATGAGCACCCTGAGTACTGAGCACACAGCACCGTGAGCACTGAGCACCCAGCACCCTGAGCACTGAGCACCCTGAGTACTGAACACTGAGCACCCTGAGTACTGAGCACTGAGCACCCTGAGTACTGAGCACCCAGCACCCTGAGTACTGAGAACCCAGCACCCTGAGCAATGAGCACCCTGAGTACTGAGCACCCAGCACCCTGAGTACTAAGCACCGAGCACCCTGAGTACTGAGCACCCAGTACCCTGAGCACTGAACACACAGCACCCTGAGTACTGAGCACCCCGAGCACTGAGCACCCAGCACCCTGAGCACTGAGGACCCAGCACCCTGAGTACTGAGCACCCAGCACACTGAGCACTGAGCACCCAGCACCCTGAGTACTGAGCACCCAGCAACCTGCGCACTGAGCAACCAGCACCCTGAGTACTGAGCACTGAGCACCCAGCACCCCGAGCACTGAGCACTCAGCACCCTGTGTACTGAGCACTGAGTACCCAGCACCCTGAGTACTGAACACCCAGCATCCTGAGTACTGAGCACCCTGATTACGGAGCACCCAGCAACCCGAGCACTGAGCACCCAGCACCCTGAGTACTGTGCAACCTGAGTACTGAGCACCCAGCACCCTGAGCACTGAGCACCCAGCACCCTGAGTACTGAGCACCGAGCACTCCGAGTACTGAGCACCCAGCACCCCGAGCACTGAGCACCCAGCACCCTGAGCACTGAGCACCCAGCACCCCAAGCACTGAGCACCCAGCACCCTGAGTACTGAGCACCCTGAGTACTGAGCACCCAGCATCCTGAGCACTGAGCACCCAGCACCCTGAGTACTGAGCACCGAGCACCCCGAGCACTGAGCACCCAGCACCCTGAGTACTGAGCACCCAGCAGCAAAAGTACTGAGCACCCAGCATCCTGAGCACTGAGCACCGAGCACCCCGAGCACTGAGCACCCAGCACCCTGAGTACTGAGCACCCAGCTAAAAGAGTACTGAGCAGCGAGCACCCTGAGCAATGAGCACCCAGCACCCTGAGTAATGAGCACCCAGCACCCCGAGTACTGAGCCCCCAGCACCGTGAGTACTGAGCACCCATCACCCTGAGTACTGAGCACCCAGCACCCTGAGTACTGAGCCCCCTGAGTACTGAGCACCGAGGACCCTGAGCACTGAGAACCCAGCACCCTGAGCACTGAGCACCCAGCACCCCGAGAATGAGCACCCAGCACCCTGAGTACTGAGAACCGAGCACCCTGAGTACTGAGCACCCAGCACCCCGAGTACTGAGCACCCAGCACCCCGAGCACTGAGCACCCAGCACCACGAGAATGAGCACCCAGCACCACGAGAATGAGCACCCAGCACCCTGAGTACTGAGCACCCAGCAGCCTGAGTAATGAGCACCCAGCACCCAGAGCACTGAGCACCCTGAATACTGAGCACCCAGCACCCTGAGTACTGTGCACTAAGCACCCAGAGCGCTGAGCACCAAGGACCCCGAGCACTGAGTACTGAGCACCCAGCACCCTGAGTACTGAGCACCGAGCTCCCCGAGCACTGAGCACCCTGAGTACTGAGCACCCAGCACCCTGAGTACTGAGCACCCAGCACCCTGAGCACTGAGCACACAGCACCCTGAGTACTGAGCACCCAGCACCCCGAGCACTGAGCACACAGCACCCTGAGTACTGAGTACCCAGCACCCTGAGAACTGAGCAACCTGAGCACTGAGCACCCAGCACCCTGAGTACTGAGCACCCTGAGGACTGAGCACCGATCACCCTGAGCACTGAGCACCCAGCACCCTGAGTACTGAGCACCCAGCACCCTGAGCACTGAGCACCCAGCACCCTGAGTACTGAGCAGAGAGCACACTGATCACTGAGCACCCAGCACCCTGAGTACTGAGCACCCAGCACCCTGAGTACTGAGCACCGAGCACCCCGAGTACTGAGCACCCAGCACCCTGAGCACTCAGCACCCAGCACCCCGAGCACTGAGCACCCAGCACCCTGAGTACTGAGCTCCCAGCACCCCGAGCCCTGAGCACCCAGCACCCTGAGTACTGAGCACCCTGTGTACTGAGCACCGATCACCCTGAGCACTGAGCACCCAACACCCTGAGTACTGAGCACCCAACGTACTGGGCACCGAGCACACTGAGCACTGAGCACCCAGCACCCTGAGTACTGAGCACCGAGCACCCTGAGCACTGAGCACCCAGCACCCTGAGTACTGAGCACCGAGCACCCCGAGCACTGAGCACCCAGCGCCCCGAGCACTGAGCACCCAGCACCCTTAGCACTGAGGACCCAGCACCCCGAGCAATGAGCACCCAGCACCCTGAGTACTGAGCACCGAGCACCCCGAGCACTGAGCACCCAGCACCCCGAGCACTGAGCACCCAGCACCCTGAGTACTGAGCACTGAGCACCCCGAGTACTGAGCACCCACCACCCCGAGCACTGAGCACCGAGCACACCGAGCACTGAGCACCCAGCACCCCGAGCACTGAGCACCCAGCACCCTGAGCAATGAGCACCCAGGACCCCGAGCACAGAGCACCCAGCACCCCGAGCACTGAGCACCCAGCAACCCGAGCACTGAGCACCCAGCACCCCGAGCACTGAGCACCCAGCACCCTGAGTACTCAGCACCCAGCACCCTGAGCACTGAGCAACCAGCACCCTGAGTACTGAGCACCCTGCACCCCAAGCACTGAGCACCCTGAGAACTGAGCACCCAGCACCCCAAGCACCGAGCACCCTGAGTACTGAGCACCCAGCACCCTGAGTACTGAGCACCCAGTGTACTGAGCACCGAGCACCCAGCACCCTGAGTACTGAGCACCCAGCACCCTGATCACTGAGCACCCAGCACCCTGAGTACTGAGCACCGAGCACCCTGAGTACTGAGCACCCAGCACCCCGAGCACTGAGCACCCAGCACCCCGAGCACTGAGCACCCAGCACACCGAGCACTCAGCACCCAGCACCCCGAGCACTGAGCACCCAGCACACCGTGCACTGAGCACCCAGCACCCCGAGCACTGAGCACCCAGCACCCCGAGCACCGAGCACCATGAGTACTAAGAACCGAGCACCCTGAGCACTGAGCACCCAGCACCCTGAGCACTGAGCACCCAGCATCCTGAGTATTGAGCACCCAGCAACATGAGCACTGAGCACCGAGCACCCTGAGCACTGAGCACCCAGCACCCTGAGCACTGAGCACCCAGCACCCTGAGTACTGAGCACCCTGAGTACTGAGCACACAGCACCGTGAGCACTGAGCACCCAGCACCCCGAGCACTGAGCACCCAGCACCCTGAGCACTGAGCACCCTGAGGACTGAGCACTGAGCACCCTGAGTACTGAGCACTGAGCACCCTGAGTACTGAGCACCCAGCACCCTGAGTACTGAGCACCCATCACCCTGAGCAATGAGCACCCTGAGTACTGAGCACCCAGCACCCTGAGCACTGAGCACCGAGCACCCTGAGCACTGAGCACCCAGCACCCGGAGTACTGAGCACCCAGCACCCTGAGTACTAAGCACCGAGCACCCTGAGTACTGAGCACCCAGTACCCTGAGCACTGAACACACAGCACCCTGAGTACTGAGCACCCCGAGCACTGAGCACCCAGCACCCTGAGCACTGAGGACCCAGCACCCTGAGTACTGAGCACCCAGCACCCTGAGCACTGAGCACCCAGCACCCTGAGTACTGAGCACCCAGCACCCTGAGCACTGAGCACCCAGCACCCTGAGTACTGAGCACTGAGCACCCAGCACCCCGAGCACTGAGCACTCAGCACCCTGTGTACTGAGCACTGAGCACCCAGCACCCTGAGCACTGAGCACCCTGAGTACTGAGCACCCAGCACCCTGAGCACTGAGCACCCAGCTCCCTGAGCACTGAGCACCCAGCACCCAGAGCACTGAGCACCCTGAGTACTGAGCACTGAGCACCCTGAGCACTGAGCACCGAGCACCCTGAGTGCTGAGCACTGAGGACCCCGACCACTGAGCACCCAGCACCCTGAGTACTGAGTACCCAGCACCCTGAGTACTAAGCAACCTGAGCACTGAGCACCCAGCACCCTGAGCACTGAGCACCCAGCACCCTGAGTACTGAGCACCCAGCACCCCGAGCACTGAGCACCCAGCACCCTGAGTACTGAGCACCCAGCACCCCGAGCACTGAGCACACAGCACCCTGAGTACTGAGTACCCAGCACCCTGAGTACTGAGCAACCTGAGCACTGAGCACCCAGCACCCTGAGTACTGAGCACCCTGAGGACTGAGCACCAATCACCCTGAGCACTGAGCACCCAGCACCCTGAGTACTGAGCACCCAGCATCCTGAGCACTGAGCACCCAGCACGCTGAGTACTGAGCAGAGAGCACCCTGATCACTGAGCACCCAGCACCCTGAGTACTGAGCACCCAGCACCCTGAGTACTGAGCACCGAGCACCCCGAGTACTGAGCACCCAGCACCCTGAGCACTCAGCACCCAGCACCCCGAGCACTGAGCACCCAGCACCCTGAGTACTGAGCTCCCAGCACCCCGAGCCCTGAGCACCCAGCACCCTGAGTACTGAGCACCCTGAGTACTGAGCACCGATCACCCTGAGCACTGAGCACCCAACACCCTGATTACTGAGCACGCAACGTACTGAGCACCGAGCACACTGAGCACTGAGCACCCAGCACCCTGAGTACTGAGCACCGAGCACCCTGAGCACTGAGCACCCAGAACCCTGAGTACTGAGCACCGAGCACCCCGAGCACTGAGCACCCAGGGCCCCGAGCACTGAGCGCCCAGCACCCCGAGCACTGAGCACCCAGCACCCGTAACACTGAGGACCCAGCACCCCGAGCAATGAGCACCCAGCACCCTGAGTACTGAGCACCCAGCACCCTGAGTACTGAGCACTGAGCACCCCGAGCACTGAGCACCCAGCACCCTGAGCACTGAGCACCCAGCACCCCGAGCACTGAGCACCCAGCAACCCGAGCACTGAGCACCCAGCAACCCGAGCACTGAGCACCCAGCACACCGAGCACTGAGCACCCAGCACCCTGAGTACTGAGCACCCAGCACCCTGAGTACTCAGCACCCAGCACCCTGAGAACTGAGCAACCAGCACCCTGAGTACTGAGCACCCTGCACCCCAAGCACTGAGCACCCTGAGAACTGAGCACCCAGCACCCCAAGCACCGAGCACCCTGAGTACTGAGCACCCAGCACCCTGAGTACTAAGCACCCAGTGTACTGAGCACCGAGCACCCAGCACCCTGAGTACTGAGCACCCAGCACCCTGAGCACTGAGCACCCAGCACCCTGAGTACTGAGCACCGAGCACCCTGAGTACTGAGCACCCAGCACCCCGAGCACTGAGCACCCAGCACCCCGAGCACTGAGCACCCAGCACACCGAGCACTCAGCACCCAGCACCCCGTGCACTGAGCACCCAGCACACCGAGCACTGAGCACCCAGCACCCCGAGCACCGAGCACCATGAGTACTAAGAACCGAGCACCCTGAGCACTGAGCACCCAGCACCCTGAGCACTGAGCACCCAGCACCCTGAGTACTGAGCCCCTAGCACCCCGTGCACTGAGCACCCAGCACCCTGAGTACTGAGCACCCAGCACCCTGAGCACTGAGCACCGAGCACCCTGAGCACTGAGCACACAGCACCCTGAGGACTGAGTACCCAGCACCCCGAGCACTGAGCACCCAGCACCCTGAGCACTGAGCACCCTGAGTACTGAGCACTGAGCACCCTGAGTACTGAGCACCCAGCACCCTGAGTATTGAGCACCCAGCAACCTGAGCACTGAGCACCGAGCACCCTGAGCACTGAGCACACAGCACCCTGAGCACTGAGCAGCCAGCACCCTGAGCACTGAGCACCCAGCACCCTGAGTACTGAGCACCCTGAGTACTGAGCACAGAGCACCGTGAGCACTGAGCACCCAGCACCCCGAGCACTGAGCACCCAGCACCCTGAGCACTGAGCACCCTGAGTACTGAGCACTGAGCACCCTGAGTACTGAGCACCCACCACCCTGAGTACTGAGAACCCAGCACCCTGAGCAATGAGCACCCTGAGTACTGAGCACCCAGCACCCTGAGTACTAAGCACCGAGCACCCTGAGTACTGAGCACCCAGTACCCTGAGCACTGAACACACAGCACCCTGAGTACTGAGCACCCCGAGCACTGAGCACCCAGCACCCTGAGCACTGAGGACCCAGCACCCTGAGTACTGAGCACCCAGCACACTGAGCACTGAGCACCCAGCACCCTGAGTACTGAGCACCCAGCACCCTGCGCACTGAGCACCCAGCACCCTGAGTACTGAGCACTGAGCACCCAACACCCCGAGCACTGAGCACTCAGCATCCTGTGTACTGAGCACTGAGTACCCAGCACCCTGAGTACTGAGCACACAGCATCCTGAGTACTGAGCACCCTGAGTACTGAGCACCCAGCATCCCGAGCACTGAGCACCCAGCACCCTGAGTACTGTGCAAACTGAGTACTGAGCACCCAGCACCCTGAGCACTGAGCACCCAGCACACTGAGTACTGAGCACCGAGCACTCCGAGTACTGAGCACCCAGCACCCCGAGCACTGAGCACCCAGCACCCTGAGCACTGAGCAACCAGCACCCCAAGCACTGAGCACCCAGCACCCTGAGTACTGAGTACTGAGCACCCTGAGTACTGAGCACCCAGCATCCTGAGCACTGAGCACCCAGCACCCTGAGTACTGAGCACCGAGCACCCCGAGCACTGAGCACCCAGCACCCTGAGTACTGAGCACCCAGCAGCAAAAGTACTGAGCACCGAGCATCCTGAGCACTGAGCACCGAGCACCCCGAGCACTGAGCACCCAGCACCCTGAGTACTGAGCACCCAGCTAAAAGAGTACTGAGCAGCGAGCACCCTGAGCACTGAGCACCCAGCACCCTGAGTAATGAGCACCCAGCACCCCGAGTACTGAGCACCCAGCACCGTGAGTACTGAGCACCCAGCACCCTGAGTACTGAGCACCCAGCACCCTGAGCACTGAGCACAAAGCACGCTGAGTACTGAGCACCCTGAGTACTGAGCACCGAGAACCCTGAGCACTGAGAACCCAGCACCCTGAGCACTGAGCACCCAGCACCCCGAGAATGAGCACCCAGCACCCTGAGTACTGAGAACCGAGCACCCTGAGTACTGAGCACCGAGCACGCTGAGCACTGAACACCCAGCACCCCGAGTACTGAGCACCCAGCACCCCGAGCACTGAGCACCCAGCACCATGAGAATGAGCACCCAGCACCACGAGAATGAGCACCCAGCACCCTGAGTACTGAGCACCCAGCACCCTGAGTAATGAGCACCCAGCATACAGAGCACTGAGCACCCTGAATACTGAGCAAGTAGCACCCTGAGTACTGTGCACTAAGCACCCAGAGCGCTGAGCACCCAGGACCCCGAGCACTGAGTACTGAGCACCCAGCACCCTGAGTACTGAGCACCGAGCTCCCCGAGCACTGAGCACCCTGAGTACTGAGCACCCAGCACCCTGAGTACTGAGCACCCAGCACCCTGAGCACTGAGCACCCAGCACCCTGAGTACTGAGCACCCAGCACCCCGAGCACTGAGCACACAGCACCCTGAGTACTGAGTACCCAGCACCCTGAGTACTGAGCAACCTGAGCACTGAGCACCCAGCACCCTGAGTACTGAGCACCCTGAGGACTGAGCACCGATCACCCTGAGCACTGAGCACCCAGCACCCTGAATACTGAGCACCCAGCACCCTGAGCACTGAGCACCCAGCACCCTGAGTACTGAGCACCCTGTGTACTGAGCACCGATCACCCTGAGCACTGAGCACACAACACCCTGAGTACTGAGCACCCAACGTACTGAGCACCGAGCACACTGAGCACTGAGCACCCAGCACCCTGAGTACTGAGCACCGAGCACCCTGAGCACTGAGCACCCAGCACCCTGAGTACTGAGCACCGAGCACCCCGAGCACTGAGCACCCAGCGCCCCGAGCACTGAGCACCCAGCACCCGTAGCACTGAGGACCCAGCACCCCGAGCAATGAGCACCCAGCACCCTGAGTACTGAGCACCCAGCACCCTGAGTACTGAGCACTGAGCACCCCGAGTACTGAGCACCCACCACCCCGAGCACTGAGCACCGAGCACACCGAGCACTGAGCACCCAGCACCCCGAGCACTGAGCACCCAGCACCCTGAGCACTGAGCACCCAGCACCCCGAGCACTGAGCACCCAGCACCCCGAGCACTGAGCACCCAGCAACCCGAGCACTGAGCACCCAGCACCCCGAGCACTGAGCACCCAGCACCCTGAGTACTGAGCACCCAGCACCCTGAGTACTCAGCACCCAGCCCCCTGAGCACTGAGCAACCAGCACCCTGAGTACTGAGCACCCTGCACCCCAAGCACTGAGCACCCTGAGAACTGAGCACCCAGCACCCCAAGCACCGAGCACCCTGAGTACTGAGCACCCAGCACCCTGAGTACTGAGCACCCAGTGTACTGAGCACCGAGCACCCAGCACCCTGAGTAGTGAGCACCCAGCACCCTGAGCACTGAGCACCCAGCACCCTGAGTACTGAGCACCGAGCACCCTGAGTACTGAGCACCCAGCACCCCGAGCACTGAGCACCCAGCACCCCGAGCACTGAGCACCCAGCACACCGAGCACTCAGCACCCAGCACCCCGAGCACTGAGCACCCAGCACACCGAGCACTGAGCACCCAGCACCCCGAGCACCGAGCACCATGAGTACTAAGAACCGAGCACCCTGAGCACTGAGCACCCAGCACCCTGAGCACTGAGCACCCAGCACCCTGATTACTGAGCCCCCAGCACCCCGAGCACTGAGCACCCAGCATCCTGAGTACTGAGCACCCAGCACCCTGAGCACTGAGCACCGAGCACCCTGAGCACTGAGCACCCAGCACCCTGAGCACTGAGCACCCTGAGTACTGAGCACTGAGCACCCTGAGTACTGAGCACCCAGCACCCTGAGTATTGAGCACCCAGCAACCTGAGCACTGAGCACCGAGCACCCTGAGCACTGAGCACCCAGCACCCTGAGCACTGAGCACCCAGCACCCTGAGTACTGAGCACCCTGAGTACTGAGCACACAGCACCGTGAGCACTGAGCACCCAGCACCCCGAGCACTGAGCACCCAGCACCCTGAGCACTGAGCACCCTGAGGACTGAGCACTGAGCACCCTGAGTACTGAGCACTGAGCACCCTGAGTACTGAGCACCCAGCACCCTGAGTACTGAGCACCCATCACCCTGAGCAATGAGCACCCTGAGTACTGAGCACCCAGCACCCTGAGCACTGAGCACCGAGCACCCCGAGCACTGAGCACCCAGCACCCGGAGTACTGAGCACCCAGCACCCTGAGTACTAAGCACCGAGCACCCTGAGTACTGAGCACCCAGTACCCTGAGCACTGAACACACAGCACCCTGAGTACTGAGCACCCCGAGCACTGAGCACCCAGCACCCTGAGCACTGAGGACCCAGCACCCTGAGTACTGAGCACCCAGCACCCTGAGCACTGAGCACCCAGCACCCTGAGTACTGAGCACCCAGCACCCTGAGCACTGAGCACCCAGCACCCTGAGTACTGAGCACTGAGCACCCAGCACCCCGAGCACTGAGCACTCAGCACCCTGTGTACTGAGCACTGAGTACCCAGCACCCCGAGCACTGAGCACCCAGCACCCTGAGCACTGAGCACCCTGAGTACTGAGCACCCAGCACCCTGAGCACTGAGCACCCAGCACCCTGAGCACTGAGCACCCAGCACCCAGAGCACTGAGCACCCTGAGTACTGAGCACTGAGCACCCTGAGCACTGAGCACCGAGCACCCTGAGTGCTGAGCACTGAGCACCCCGACCACTGAGCACCCAGCACCCTGAGTACTGAGCACCCAGCACCCTGAGCACTGAGGACCGAGCACCCTGAGTACTAAGCACCCAGCACCCTGAGTACTGAGCACCCAGCACCCTGATCACTGAGCACCCAGCACGCTGAGTACTGAGCACTGAGCAGTCTGAGTACTGAGCACCGAGCACCCTGAGCACTGAGCACCCAGCACGCTGAGTACTGAGCACTGAGCACCCTGAGTACTGAGCACCGAGCACCCCGAGCACTAAGCACACAGCACCCTGAGCACTGAGCACCCAGCACCCTGAGTACTGAGCACCCAGCAACCTGAGTACTGAGCACACAGCACCCTGAGCACGGAGCACCCAGCACCCTGAGTACTTAGCACCCAGCACCCTGAGTACTGAGCACTGAGCACCCCGAGTACTGAGCAACCAGCACCCCGAGCACTGAGCACACTGCACCCTGAGCACTGAGCACCCAGCACCCCAAGCACTGAGCACCCAGCACCCTGAGTACTGAGTACTGAGCACCCTGAGTACTGAGCACCCAGCACCGTGAGTACTGAGCACTCATTACCCTGAGTACTGA
Source organism: Microtus oregoni (assembly GCF_018167655.1). NCBI lineage: Eukaryota > Metazoa > Chordata > Mammalia > Rodentia > Cricetidae > Microtus > Microtus oregoni. The sequence continues at coordinate 21,974 of NW_024543736.1, forward strand.
GCACCCAGCACCCTGAGCACTGAGCACAAAGCACGCTGAGTACTGAGCACCCTGAGTACTGAGCACCGAGGACCCTGAGCACTGAGCACCCAGCACCCCGAGCACTGAGTACCCAGCACCCCGAGAATGAGCACCCAGCACCCTGAGTACTGAGCACCCAGCACCCTGAGTACTGAGCACCCAGCACCCCGAGCACTGAGCACCCTGAATACTGAGCACCCAGCTCCCTGATTACTGTGCACGCTGAGTACTGATCACCGATCACCCTGAGCACTGAGCACCCAGCACCCTGAGTACTGAGCACCCAACGTACTGAGCACCGAGCACACCGTGTACTGAGCACCCAGCACCCTGAGTACTGAGCACCCAGCACCCTGAGCACTGAGCACCCAGCACCCCGAGCACTGAGCACCCAGCACCCTGAGCACTGAGCACACAGAACCCTGAGTACTGAGCACCGAGCACCGCGAGCACTGAGCACCCAGCACCCTGAGCACTGAGCACCCAGCACCCCGAGCACTGAGCACCCAGCACTCGGAGCACTGAGCACCCAGCACCCCGAGCAATGAGCACCCAGCACCCTGAGTACTGAGCACCCACCACCCCGAGTACTGAGCACCCAGCAACCTGAGCACCGAGCACCCAGCACCCCGAGCACTGAGCACCCAGCACCCTGAGCACTGAGCACCCTGCACCCTGAGTACTGAGCACTGAGCACCCCGAGTACTGAGTACCCAGCACCCCGAGCACTGAGCACCGGGCACCCCGAGCACTGAGCACCGGGCACCCCGAGCACTGAGCACCCAGCACCCTGAGCACTGAGCACCCAGCACCCCGAGCACTGAGCACCCAGCACCCCGAGCACTGAGCACCCAGCAACCCGAGCACTGAGCACCCAGCACCCCGAGCACTGAGCACCCAGCACCCCGAGCACTGAGCAACCAGCACCCTGAGTACTGAGCACCCTGAGTACTGAGCACTGAGCACCGAGCACCCTGAGTACTGAGCACCCTGTGGACTGAGCACCCAGCACCCTGAGCACTGAGCACCCAGCACCCTGAGTACTGAGCACCCAGCACCCTGAGCACTGAGCACCCAGGTCCCTGAGCACTGAGCACGCAGCACCCCAAGCACTGAGCACCCAGCACCCTGAGTACTGAGCACAGAGCACCCTGAGCACTGAGCACCCAGCACCCTGAGTACTGAGCACCCAGCACCCTGAGTACTGAGCAACCAGCACCCTGAGCACTGAGCACTGAGCACCGAGCACCCTGAGCACTGAGCACTGAGCACCCAGCACCACAGCCCTGAGCACCCAGCACACCGAGCACTGAGCACCCAGCACACTGAGCACTGAGCACCCAGCACCCTGAGTACTGAGCAACCAGCAACCTGAGTACTGAGCACCCAGCACCCTGAGTACTGAGCACTCAGCACCCTGAGTACTGAGCACCCAGCACCCTGAGCACTGAGCACCCAGCACCCCGAGTACTGAGCACCCTGCACACAGAGTACTGAGCACCGAGCACCCCGAGCACTGAGCACCCAGCACCCTGAGTACTGAGCACCCAGCACCCTGAGTACTGAGCACTGAGCACCCCGAGTACTGAGCACCCAGCACCCCGAGCACTGAGCACCCAGCAACCTGAGTACTGAGAACAGATCACCCTGAGTACTGAGCACCCAGCACCCCGAGCACTGAGCACCCAGCACCCCGAGAATGAGCACCCAGCACCCTGAGTACTGAGAACCGAGCACCCGGAGTACTGAGCACCCAGCACCCTGAGTACTGAGCCCCCAGCACCCTGAGTACTGAGCACCCAGCAACCCGAGCACTGAGCACCCAGCACCCTGAGAATGAGCACCCAGCACCCCGAGCACGGAGCACCCAGCACCCTGAGTACTGAGCACCCAACACCCAGAGTACTGAGCACCCAGCACCCTGAGCACTGAGCACCCAGCACCCTGAGTACTGAGCACCCAGCACCCTGAGTACTGAACACCCAGCACCCTGAGCACTGAGCACTGAGCACCCTGAGCACTGAGTACTGAGCACTGAGCACCCTGAGCACTGAGCACCCAGCACCCCGAGTACTGAGCACCCAGCACCCCGAGCACTGAGCACCGAGCGCCCCGAGCCATGAGCACCCAGCACCCCGAGCACTGAGAACTGAGCACCCTGAGCACTGAGCACCCAGCACCCCGAGTACTGAGCACTGAGCACCCTGAGTACTGAGCAACAAGCACCACGAGTACTGAGCACTGAGCACCCTGAGTACTGAGCACCGAGCACGCTGAGAACTGAGCACCCAGCACCCTGAGTACTGAGCACTGAGAACCCTGAGTACTGAGCACCGAGCACCCTGAGTACTGAGCACTGAGCACCCAGCACCCTGAGCACTGACCACTGAGCACCCAGCACCACAGCCCTGAGCACCCCGAGTACTGAGCAACAAGCACCCCGAGTACTGAGCACTGAGCACCCTGAGTACTGAGCACCCAGCACCCTGAGCACTGAGCACCCAGCACACTGAGCACTGAGCACGCAGCAACCGGAGCACTGAGCACCCAGCACCCTGAGTACTGAGCACAGAGCACCCTGAGCACTGAGCACCCAGCACCCTGAGTACTGAGCACCCAGCACCCTGAGTACTGAGCAACCAGCACCCTGAGCACTGAGCACTGAGCACCCAGCACCCTGAGCACTGACCACTGAGCACCCAGCACCACAGCCCTGAGCACCCAGCACCACGAGCACTGAGTACCCAGCACCCTGAGTACTGAGCACCCAGCACCCTGAGCACACAGCACCCTGAGTACTGAGCACCCAGCACCCTGAGTACTGAGCACCCAGCACCCTGAGTACTGAGCACTCAGCACCCTGAGTACTGAGCACCGAGCACCCCGAGCACTGAGCACCCAGCACCCTGAGCACTGAGCACCCGGAGGACTGAGCACCCAGCACCCTGAGCACTGAGCACCGATCACCCTGAGCACTGAGCACCCAGCACCCCGAGCACTGAGCACCCAGCACCCTGAGTACTGAGCACCCAGCACCCCAAGTACTGAGCACCCAGCACCCTGAGTACTGAGCACCCAGCACCCCGAGCACTGAGCAACCAGCACCCTGAGTACTGAGCACCCTGAGTACTGAGCACTGAGCACCGAGCACCCTGAGTACTGAGCACCCTGAGGACTGAGCACCCAGCACCCTGAGCACTGAGCACCCAGCACCCTGAGTACTGAGCACTGATCACCCTGAGCACTGATCACCCAGCACCCCGAGCACTGAGCACCCAGCACCCTGAGTACTGAGCACCTAGCACCCTGAGCACTGAGCACCGAGCACCCTGAGTACTGAACACCCAGCACCCTGAGCACTGAGCACTGAGCACACAGCACCCTCAGCACTGAGCACTGAGCACCCAGCACCCTGAGCACTGAGCACCCAGCACCCTGAGCACCCAGCACCCTGAGCACTGAGCACCCTGAGCACTGAGCACCCTGAGCACTGAGCACTGAGCACCCAGCACCCTGAGTACTGAGCACCCAACACTCTGAGCACTGAGCACCCAGCACGCTGAGTACTGAGCACTGAGCACACAGCACCCTGAGTACTGAGCACCCAGCACCCCGAGCACTGAGCTCCGAGCGCCCCGAGCACTGAGCACCCAGCACCCTGAGCACTGAGCACTGAGCACACTGAGCACTGAGCACCCAGCACCCCGAGTACTGAGCACTGAGCACCCTGAGTACTGAGCACCCAACACCCAGAGTACTGATCACCCAGCACCCTGAGAACTGAGCACCCAGCACCCTGAGTACTGAGCACCCAGCACCCTGAGTACTGAGCACCCAGCTGCCTGAGCACTGAGCACTGAGCACCCAGCACCTTGAGCACTGAGCACTGACCACCCAGCACCCCGAGCACTGAGCACCCAGCACCCCGAGCACTGAGCACCCAGCGCCCTGAGCACTGAGCACATAGCACACTGAGCACTGAGCACCCAGCCCCCTGAGTACTGAGCACCCAGCACCATGAGTACTGAGCACCCAGTACCCTGAGTACTGAGCACTCAGCACCCTGAGTACTGAGCACCGAGCACCCCGAGCACTGAGCACCAAGCACCCTGAGCACTGAGCACCCTGAGGACTGAGCACCCAGCACCCTGAGCACTGAGCACCCAGCACCCTGAGTACTGAGCACCGATCACCCTGAGCACTGAGCACCCAGCACCCCGAGCACTGAGCACCCAGCACCCTGAGTACTGAGCACCCAGCACCCTGAGCACTGAGCACCCAGCACCCTGAGTACTGAGCACCCTGAGTAATGAGCACCGATCACCCTGAGCACTGAGCACCCAGCACCCTGAGTACTGAGCACCCAGCACCCTGAGCACTGAGCACCCAGCACCCTGAGCACTGAGCACCCAGCACCCTGAGTACTGAGCACCCAGCACCCTGAGCACGGAGCACCCAGGACCCCGAGCACTGAGTACTGAGCACCCAGCACCCTGAGTACTGAGCACCGAGCTCCCCGAGCACTGAGCACCCAGCACCCTGAGCACTGAGCACCCAGCACCCTGAGCACTGAGCACCCAGCACCCTGAGTACTGAGCACCCAGCACGCTGAGTACTGAGCACTCAGCACCCTGAGCACTGAGCACCCAGCACCCTGAGTACTGAGCACTGAGCACCCAGCACCCCGAGCACTGAGCACCCAGCACCCCGAGCACTGAGCATGGAGCACCCCGAGGACTGAGCACCCCGCACCCTGAGCACTCAGCATGGAGCACCCCGAGGACTGAGCACCCCCGCACCCTGAGCACTGAGCACCCAGCACCTTGAGTACTGAGCACCGAGCACCCCGAGCACTGAGCACCCAGCACCCTGAGTACTGAGCACAGAGCACCCTGAGCACTGAGCACCCAGCACCCTGAGCACTGAGCACCCAGCACCCCGAGAACTGAGCACCCAGCAAACCCGAGCACTGAGCACCCAGCACCCTGAGCACTGAGCACCCAGCACCCTGAGCACTGAGCACCCAGCCCCCTGAGTACTGAGCACCCAGCACCATGAGTACTGAGCACCCAGCACCCTGAGTACTGAGCACTCAGCACCCTGAGTACTGAGCACCGAGCACCCCGAGCACTGAGCTCCCTGGACCCTGAGCACTGAGCACCCTGAGGACTGAGCACCCAGCAACCTGAGCACTGAGCACCCAGCACCCTGAGTACTGAGCACCGATCACCCTGAGCACTGAGCACCCAGCACCCCGAGCACTGAGCACCCAGCACCCTGAGTACTGAGCACCCAGCACCCTGAGCACTGAGCACCCAGCACCCTGAGTACTGAGCACCCTGAGTACTGAGCAACGATCACCCTGAGCACTGAGCACCCAGCACCCTGAGTACTGAGCAGCCAGCACCCTGAGCACTGAGCACCCAGCACCCTGAGCACTGAGCACCCAGCACCCTGAGTTATGAGCACCCAGAACCCTGAGTACTGAGTACAAAGCACCCTGAGCACTGAGCACCCAGCACCCTGAGTACTGAGCACCGAGCACCCTGAGTACTTAGCACCCAGCACCCTGAGTACTGAGCACCCAGCACCCTGAGCACTGAGCACCCAGCACCCTGAGTACTGAGCACCCAGCATCCTGAGTACTGAGCACCCAGCACCCTGAGTACTGAGCACCCAGCACCCTGAACACTGAGCACCCAGCACCCTGAGTACTGAGCACCGAGCACCCCGAGCACTGAGCAACCAGCACCCTGAGTACTGAGCACCCAGCACCCTGAGCACTGAGCACCCAGCACCGTGAGTACTGAGCACCCAGAACACTGAGTACTGAGCCCCCAGCACCCTGAGTACTGAGCACCCAGCACCCCGAGCACTGAGCACCCAGCACCCCGAGAATGAGCACCCAGCACCCTGAGTACTGAGAACCGAGCACCCTGAGTACTGAGCACCCAGCACCCTGAGTACTGAGCCCCCAGCACCCTGAGTACTGAGCACCCAGCAACCCGAGCACTGAGCACCCAGCACCCTGAGAATGAGCACCCAGCACCATGATTACTGAGCACCCAGCACCCTGAGTACTGAGCACTAAGCACCCAGAGCACTGAGCACCCAGCACCCCGAGCACTGAGCACCCAGCGCCCCGAGCACTGAGCACCCAGCACCACGAGCACTGAGAACTGAGGCACCCTGAGCACTGAGCACCCAGCACCCCGAGTACTGAGCACTGAGCACCCTGAGTACTGAGCAACAAGCACCCCGAGTACTGAGCACTGAGCACCCTGAGTACTGAGCATCCAGCACACTGAGAACTGAGCACCCAGCACCCTGAGTACTGAGCACTGAGAACCCTGAGTAATGAGCACCGAGCACCCTGAGTACTGAGCACCCAGCACCCTGATCACTGAGCACGGAGCACCCCGAGGACTGAGCACCCAGCACCCTGAGCGCTGAGCACCCAGCACCTTGAGTACTGAGCACCGAGCACCCCGAGCACTGAGCACCCAGCACCCTGAGTACTGAGCACCCAGCACCCTGAGCACTGAGCACCCAGCACCCTGAGCACTGAGCACGCAGCACCCCGAGCACTGAGCACCCAGCACCCTGAGTACTGAGCACAGAGCACCCTGAGCACTGAGCACCCAGCACACTGAGTACTGAGCACCCAGCACCCTGAGTACTGAGCAACCAGCACCCTGAGCACTGAGCACTGAGCACCCAGCACCCTCAGCACTGAGCACTGAGCACCCAGCACCACAGCCCTGAGCACCCAGCACCCCGAGCACTGAGCACCCAGCACCCTGAGCACTGAGCACCCAGCACCCTGAGCACCCAGCACCCTGAGTACTGAGCACCCAGCCCCCTGAGTACTGAGCACCCAGCACCCTGAGTACTGAGCACTCAGCACCCTGAGTACTGAGCACCGAGCACCCCGAGCACTGAGCACACAGCACCCTGAGCACTGAGCACCCAGGGGACTGAGCACCAGCACCCTGAGCACTGAGCACCGATCACCCTGAGCACTGAGCACCCACCACACCGAGCACTGAGCACCCAGCACCCTGAGTACTGAGCACCCAGCACCCGAGTACTGAGCACCCAGCACCCTGAGTACTGAGCACCCCCCCCCCCAGCACCCCGAGCACTGAGCAACCCAGCACCCTGAGTACTGAGCACCCTGAGTACTGAGCACTGAGCACCGAGCACCCTGAGTACTGAGCACCCTGATGACTGAGCACCCAGCACCCTGAGCACTGAGCACCCAGCACAGTGAGTACTGAGCACTGATCACCCTGAGCACTGAGCAACCAGCACCCCGAGCACTGAGCACCCAGCACCCTGAGTACTGAGCACCTAGCACCCTGAGCACTGAGCACCGAGCACCCTGAGTACTGAACACCCAGCAAACTGAGCCCTGAGCACTGAGCACCCAGCACACTGAGCACTGAGCACTGAGCACCCAGCACCCCGAGCACTGAGCACCCCAGCACCCTGAGCACCCAGCACCCTGAGCACTGAGCACCCTGAGCACTGAGCACCCTGAGCACTGAACACTGAGCACCCAGCACCCTGAGAACTGAGCACCCAACACTCTGAGCACTGAGCACCCAGCACGCTGAGTACTGAGCACTGAGCACACAGCACCCTGAGTACTGAGCACCCAGCACCCCGAGCACTGAGCACCCAGCGCCCCGAGCACTGAGCACCCAGCACCGCTGAGCACTGAGCACTGAGCACACTGAGCACTGAGCACCCAGCACCCCGAGTACTGAGCACTGAGCACCCAGCACCTGAGCAATGAGCACCCTGAGTACTGAGCACACAGCACCGTGAGCACTGAGCACCCAGCACCCTGAGCACTGAGCACCCTGAGTACTGAACACTGAGCACCCTGAGTACTGAGCACTGAGCACCCTGAGTACTGAGCACCCAGCACCCTGAGTACTGAGAACCCAGCACCCTGAGCAATGAGCACCCTGAGTACTGAGCACCCAGCACCCTGAGTACTAAGCACCGAGCACCCTGAGTACTGAGCACCCAGTACCCTGAGCACTGAACACACAGCACCCTGAGTACTGAGCACCCCGAGCACTGAGCACCCAGCACCCTGAGCACAGAGGACCCAGCACCTGAGTACTGAGCACCCAGCACACTGAGCACTGGAGCACCCAGCACCCTGAGTACTGAGCACCCAGCAACCTGCGCACTGAGCAACCAGCACCCTGAGTACTGAGCACTGAGCACCCAGCACCCCGAGGCACTGAGCACTCAGCACCCTGTGTACTGAGCACTGAGTACCCAGCACCCTGAGTACTGAACACCCAGCATCCTGAGTACTGAGCACCCTGATTACGGAGCACCCAGCAACCCGAGCACTGAGCACCCAGCACCCTGAGTACTGTGCAACCTGAGTACTGAGCACCCAGCACCCTGAGCACTGAGCACCCAGCACCCTGAGTACTGAGCACCGAGCACTCCGAGTACTGAGCACCCAGCACCCCGAGCACTGAGCACCCAGCACCCTGAGCACTGAGCACCCAGCACCCCAAGCACTGAGCACCCAGCACCCTGAGTACTGAGCACCCTGAGTACTGAGCACCCAGCATCCTGAGCACTGAGCACCAGCACCCTGAGTACTGAGCACCGAGCACCCCGAGCACTGAGCACCCAGCACCCTGAGTACTGAGCACCCAGCAGCAAAAGTACTGAGCACCCAGCATCCTGAGCACTGAGCACCGAGCACCCCGAGCACTGAGCACCCAGCACCCTGAGTACTGAGCACCCAGCTAAAAGAGTACTGAGCAGCGAGCACCCTGAGCAATGAGCACCCAGCACCTGAGTAATGAGCACCCAGCACCCCGAGTACTGAGCCCCCAGCACCGTGAGTACTGAGCACCCATCACCCTGAGTACTGAGCACCCAGCACCCTGAGTACTGAGCCCCCTGAGTACTGAGCACCGAGGACCCTGAGCACTGAGAACCCAGCACCCTGAGCACTGAGCACCCAGCACCCCGAGAATGAGCACCCAGCACCCTGAGTACTGAGAACCGAGCACCCTGAGTACTGAGCACCCAGCACCCCGAGTACTGAGCACCCAGCACCCCGAGCACTGAGCACCCAGCACCACGAGAATGAGCACCCAGCACCACGAGAATGAGCACCCAGCACCCTGAGTACTGAGCACCCAGCAGCCTGAGTAATGAGCACCCAGCACCCAGAGCACTGAGCACCCTGAATACTGAGCACCCAGCACCCTGAGTACTGTGCACTAAGCACCCAGAGCGCTGAGCACCAAGGACCCCGAGCACTGAGTACTGAGCACCCAGCACCCTGAGTACTGAGCACCGAGCTCCCCGAGCACCTGAGCACCCTGAGTACTGAGCACCCAGCACCCTGAGTACTGAGCACCCAGCACCCTGAGCACTGAGCACACAGCACCCTGAGTACTGAGCACCCAGCACCCCGAGCACTGAGCACACAGCACCCTGAGTACTGAGTACCCAGCACCCTGAGAACTGAGCAACCTGAGCACTGAGCACCCAGCACCCTGAGTACTGAGCACCCTGAGGACTGAGCACCGATCACCCTGAGCACTGAGCACCCAGCACCCTGAGTACTGAGCCACCCAGCACCCTGAGCACTGAGCACCCAGCACCCTGAGTACTGAGCAGAGAGCACACTGATCACTGAGCACCCAGCACCCTGAGTACTGAGCACCCAGCACCCTGAGTACTGAGCACCGAGCACCCCGAGTACTGAGCACCCAGCACCCTGAGCACTCAGCACCCAGCACCCCGAGCACTGAGCACCCAGCACCTGAGTACTGAGCTCCCAGCACCCCGAGCCCTCTGAGCACCCAGCACCCTGAGTACTGAGCACCCTGTGTACTGAGCACCGATCACCCTGAGCACTGAGCACCCAACACCCTGAGTACTGAGCACCCAACGTACTGGGCACCGAGCACACTGAGCACTGAGCACCCAGCACCCTGAGTACTGAGCACCGAGCACCCTGAGCACTGAGCACCCAGCACCCTGAGTACTGAGCACCGAGCACCCCGAGCACTGAGCACCCAGCGCCCCGAGCACTGAGCACCCAGCACCCCTTAGCACTGAGGACCCAGCACCCCGAGCAATGAGCACCCAGCACCCTGAGTACTGAGCACCGAGCACCCCGAGCACTGAGCACCCAGCACCCCGAGCACTGAGCACCCAGCACCCTGAGTACTGAGCACTGAGCACCCCGAGTACTGAGCACCCACCACCCCGAGCACTGAGCACCGAGCACACCGAGCACTGAGCACCCAGCACCCCGAGCACTGAGCACCCAGCACCCTGAGCAATGAGCACCCAGGACCCCGAGCACAGAGCACCCGCACCCCGAGCACTGAGCACCCAGCAACCCGAGCACTGAGCACCCAGCACCCCGAGCACTGAGCACCCAGCACCCTGAGTACTCAGCACCCAGCACCCTGAGCACTGAGCAACCAGCACCCTGAGTACTGAGCACCCTGCACCCCAAGCACTGAGCACCCTGAGAACTGAGCACCCAGCACCCCAAGCAACCGAGCACCCTGAGTACTGAGCACCCAGCACCCCTGAGTACTGAGCACCCAGTGTACTGAGCACCGAGCACCCAGCACCCTGAGTACTGAGCACCCAGCACCCTGATCACTGAGCACCCAGCACCCTGAGTACTGAGCACCGAGCACCCTGAGTACTGAGCACCCAGCACCCAGGGCACTGAGCACCCAGCACCCCGAGCACTGAGCACCCAGCACACCGAGCACTCAGCACCCAGCACCCCGAGCACTGAGCACCCAGCACACCGTGCACTGAGCACCCAGCACCCCGAGCACTGAGCACCCAGCACCCCGAGCACCGAGCACCATGAGTACTAAGAACCGAGCACCCTGAGCACTGAGCACCCAGCACCCTGAGCACTGAGCACCCAGCATCCTGAGTATTGAGCACCCAGCAACATGAGCACTGAGCACCGAGCACCCTGAGCACTGAGCACCAGCACCCTGAGCACTGAGCACCCAGCACCCTGAGTACTGAGCACCCTGAGTACTGAGCACACAGCACCGTGAGCACTGAGCACCCAGCACCCCGAGCACTGAGCACCCAGCACCCTGAGCACTGAGCACCCTGAGGACTGAGCACTGAGCACCCTGAGTACTGAGCACTGAGCACCCTGAGTACTGAGCACCCAGCACCCTGAGTACTGAGCACCCATCACCCTGAGCAATGAGCACCCTGAGTACTGAGCACCCAGCACCCTGAGCACTGAGCACCGAGCACCCTGAGCACTGAGCACCCAGCACCCGGAGTACTGAGCACCCAGCACCCTGAGTACTAAGCACCGAGCACCCTGAGTACTGAGCACCCAGTACCCTGAGCACTGAACACACAGCACCCTGAGTACTGAGCACCCCGAGCACTGAGCACCCAGCACCCTGAGCACTGAGGACCCAGCACCCTGAGTACTGAGCACCCAGCACCCTGAGCACTGAGCACCCAGCACCCTGAGTACTGAGCACCCAGCACCCTGAGCACTGAGCACCCAGCACCCTGAGTACTGAGCACTGAGCACCCAGCACCCCGAGCACTGAGCACTCAGCACCCTGTGTACTGAGCACTGAGCACCCAGCACCCTGAGCACTGAGCACCCTGAGTACTGAGCACCCAGCACCCTGAGCACTGAGCACCCAGCTCCTGAGCACTGAGCACCCAGCACCCAGAGCACTGAGCACCCTGAGTACTGAGCACTGAGCACCCTGAGCACTGAGCACCGAGCACCCTGAGTGCTGAGCACTGAGGACCCCGACCACTGAGCACCCAGCACCCTGAGTACTGAGTACCCAGCACCCTGAGTACTAAGCAACCTGAGCACTGAGCACCCAGCACCCTGAGCACTGAGCACCCAGCACCCTGAGTACTGAGCACCCAGCACCCCGAGCACTGAGCACCCAGCACCCTGAGTACTGAGCACCCAGCACCCCGAGCACTGAGGCACACAGCACCCTGAGTACTGAGTACCCAGCACCCTGAGTACTGAGCAACCTGAGCACTGAGCACCCAGCACCCTGAGTACTGAGCACCCTGAGGACTGAGCACCAATCACCCTGAGCACTGAGCACCCAGCACCCTGAGTACTGAGCACCCAGCAATCCTGAGCACTGAGCACCCAGCACGCTGAGTACTGAGCAGAGAGCACCCTGATCACTGAGCACCCAGCACCCTGAGTACTGAGCACCCAGCACCCTGAGTACTGAGCACCGAGCACCCCGAGTACTGAGCACCCAGCACCCTGAGCACTCAGCACCCAGCACCCCGAGCACTGAGCACCCAGCACCCTGAGTACTGAGCTCCCAGCACCCCGAGCCCTGAGCACCCAGCACCCTGAGTACTGAGCACCCTGAGTACTGAGCACCGATCACCCTGAGCACTGAGCACCCAACACCCTGATTACTGAGCACGCAACGTACTGAGCACCGAGCACACTGAGCACTGAGCACCCAGCACCCTGAGTACTGAGCACCGAGCACCTGAGCACTGAGCACCCAGAACCCTGAGTACTGAGCACCGAGCACCCCGAGCACTGAGCACCCAGGGCCCCGAGCACTGAGCGCCCAGCACCCCGAGCACTGAGCACCCAGCACCCGTAACACTGAGGACCCAGCACCCCGAGCAATGAGCACCCAGCACCCTGAGTACTGAGCACCCAGCACCCTGAGTACTGAGCACTGAGCACCCCGAGCACTGAGCACCAGCACCCTGAGCACTGAGCACCCAGCACCCCGAGCACTGAGCACCCAGCAACCCGAGCACTGAGCACCCAGCAACCCGAGCACTGAGCACCCAGCACACCGAGCACTGAGCACCCAGCACCCTGAGTACTGAGCACCCAGCACCCTGAGTACTCAGCACCCAGCACCCTGAGAACTGAGCAACCAGCACCCTGAGTACTGAGCACCCTGCACCCCAAGCACTGAGCACCTGAGAACTGAGCACCCAGCACCCCAAGCACCGAGCACCCTGAGTACTGAGCACCCAGCACCCTGAGTACTAAGCACCCAGTGTACTGAGCACCGAGCACCCAGCACCCTGAGTACTGAGCACCCAGCACCCTGAGCACTGAGCACCCAGCACCCTGAGTACTGAGCACCGAGCACCCTGAGTACTGAGCACCCAGCACCCCGAGCACTGAGCACCCAGCACCCCGAGCACTGAGCACCCAGCACACCGAGCACTCAGCACCCAGCACCCCGTGCACTGAGCACCCAGCACACCGAGCACTGAGCACCCAGCACCCCGAGCACCGAGCACCATGAGTACTAAGAACCGAGCACCCTGAGCACTGAGCACCCAGCACCCTGAGCACTGAGCACCCAGCACCCTGAGTACTGAGCCCCTAGCACCCCGTGCACTGAGCACCCAGCACCCTGAGTACTGAGCACCCAGCACCTGAGCACTGAGCACCGAGCACCCTGAGCACTGAGCACACAGCACCCTGAGGACTGAGTACCCAGCACCCCGAGCACTGAGCACCCAGCACCCTGAGCACTGAGCACCCTGAGTACTGAGCACTGAGCACCCTGAGTACTGAGCACCCAGCACCCTGAGTATTGAGCACCCAGCAACCTGAGCACTGAGCACCGAGCACCCTGAGCACTGAGCACACAGCACCCTGAGCACTGAGCAGCCAGCACCCTGAGCACTGAGCACCCAGCACCCTGAGTACTGAGCACCCTGAGTACTGAGCACAGAGCACCGTGAGCACTGAGCACCCAGCACCCCGAGGCACTGAGCACCCAGCACCCTGAGCACTGAGCACCCTGAGTACTGAGCACTGAGCACCCCTGAGTACTGAGCACCCACCACCCTGAGTACTGAGAACCCAGCACCCTGAGCAATGAG
>NW_024543737.1:0-35900 GCF_018167655.1 Microtus oregoni
CTCAGTACTCAGGGTGCTGGGTGCTCAGTGCTCAGGGTGCTGGGTGCTCAGTTCTAGGGGTGCTGGGTGCTCAGTACTCAGGGTGCTGCGTGCTCAGTACTCCGGGTGCTGGGTGCTCAGTGCAAGGGGTGCTGGGTGCTCAGTCATCAGGGTGCTGGGTGCTCAGTACTCAGTGCTCAGGATGCTGGGTGCTCAGTACTCAGGGTGCTGGGTGGTCAGTGCTCGGGGTGCTCAGTACTCAGTGCTCAGGATGCTGGGTGCTCAGTACTCAGGGTGCTGGGTGCTCAGTTGTCAGGGTGCTGGGTGCACAGTGCTCGGGGTGCTCTGTGCTCAGTGCTCGGGGTGCTGGGTGCTCAGTGTTCGGGGTGCTGGGTGCTCAGTGCTTGGGGTGCTGGGTGATCAGTACTCAGGGTGCTCGGTGCTCAGTGCTCGGGGTGCTGGGTGCTCAGTACTCGGGGTGCTGGGTGCTCAGTGCTCAGGGTGCTGGGTCTCAGTGCTCGGGGTACTGGGTACTCAGTGCTCAGTACACAGGGTGCTGAGTGCTCAGTGCTCGGGGTGCTGGGTGCTCAGTGCTCAGTACTCAGGGTGCTCAGTGCTCAGTACTCAGCGTGCTGGGTGCTCAGTGCTCAGGGTGCTGGGTGCTCAGTACTCAGGGTGCTGTGTGCTTAGTACTTAGGGTGCTCGGTCCTCAGTGCTCAGGGTGCTGGGTGCTCAGTACTCAGGGTGCTGAGTGCTCAGTGCTCAGGGTGCTCAGTGCTCAGCACGCGGTGCTTGGATGCTGAGTGCTCGGGGTGCTCTGTGCTCAGTGCTCGGGGTGCTCAGTTCTCGGGGTGCTGGGTGCTCAGTGCTCAGTACTCAGGGTGCTGGGTGCTCAGTGCTCGGGGTGCTGGATGCTCAGTACTCAGGCTGCTGGGTGCTCAGTGCTCAGGGTGCTGGGTGCTCAGTACTCAGGGTGCTGGGTGCTCAGTGCTCAGGGTGCTGGGTGCTCAGTACTCAGGGGGCTGGGTCCTCAGTGCTCAGGGTGCTGGGTGCTCAGTGCTCGGGGTGCTCAGTACTCAGGGTGCTGTGTGTTCAGTGCTCAGGGTACTGGGTGCTCAGTACTCAGGGTGCTCGGTGCTTAGTACTCAGGGTGCTGGGTGCTTAGTACTCCGGGTGCTGGGTGCTCAGTGCTCGGGGTGCTCGGTGCTCAGTGCTCAGGGTGCTGGGTGCTCAGTACTCAGGGTGCTCATTGCTCAGGGTGCTGGGTGCTCAGTACTCAGGGTGCTGGGTGCCCAGTACTCAGGGTGCTCAGTGCTCAGTACTCAGGGTGCTGGCGGCTCAGTACTCGGGGTGCTGGGTGCTCAGTACTCAGGGTGCTGGGTGCTCAGTAGTCAGGTTGCTGGGTGCTCAGTACTCGGGTGCTAGGTTCTCAGTACTCGGGTGCTGGGTGCTCAGTGCACAGGGTGCTGGGTTCTCAGTGCTCATGGTGCTCGGTGCTTAATACTCAGGGTGTTCGGTGCTCAGGGTCCTGGGTGCTCAGTGCTCGCGGTGCTGGGTGCTCAGTGCTCGGGGTGCTGGCTGCTCAGTGCTCAGGGTGCTGGGTGCTCAGTACTCAGGGTGCTCGGTGCTCAGTACTCAGGGTGCTGGGTGCTCAGTGCTCAGGGTGCTGGGTGCTCAGTACTCAGGGTGCTGGGTGCTCGGTGCTCAGTACGCTGGGTGCTCAGTACTCAGGGTGCTGGGTGCTCAGTACTCAGTGTGCTCGGTGCTCAGTACTCAGGGTGCTCAGTGCTCGGGGTGCTGGGTGCTCATTAATCAGGGTGCTGGGTGCTCAGTACTCAGGGTGCTCAGTGCTTGGGGTGCTGGGTGCTCAGTACACAGGGTGCTCAGTGCTTGGGGTGCTGGGTGCTCAGTACTCAGGGTGCTGGGTGCTCAGTGCTCAGGGTGCTGGGTGCTCAGTACTCAGGGTGCTGGGTGCTCAATAATCAGGGTGCTGGGTGCTCAGTGCTCGGGGTGCTGGGTGCTCAGTGCTCGGGGTGCTGGGTGCTCAGTGGTCGGGGTGCTGTTGCTCAGTGCTCGGCGTGCTGGGTGCTCAGTGCTCGGGGTGCTGGGTGCTCAGTGTTCTGGTTGCTGGGTGCTCAGTGCTCGGGTGCTCGGTGCTCAGTGCTCGGGGTGCTGGGTGTTCAGTACTCGGGGTGCTCGGTGCTCAGTACTCAGTGTGCTGGGTGCTCAGTACTCAGGGTGCTCAGTGCTCAGTACTCAGGGTGCTCAGTGCTCAGTACTCAGGGAGCTCAGTGCTCAGGGTGCTGGGTGGTCAGTGCTCGGGGTGCTTCGTGCTCAGTCCTCAGGGTGCTGGGTGCTCAGTGCTCAGGGTGCTCGGTGCTCAATGATCAGGGTGCTGGGTAGTCAGTACTCAGGGTGCTGGGTGCTCAGTGCTCAGTACTCAGTGTGCTGGGTGCTCAGTGCTCAGAGTGTTGGGTGCTCAGTACTCAGGGTGCTGGGTGCTCAGTGCTCAGTGCTCAGGGTGCTCAGTGCTCAGGGTGCTGGGTGCTCAGTGCTCAGTGCTCAGGGTGCTGGGTGCTCAGTGCTCAGTGCTCAGGGTGCTGGGTGTTCAGTACTCAGGGTGCTGGGTGCTCAGTACTCAGTGTGCTGGGTGCTCAGTGCTCAGGCTGCTGGGTGCTCAGTGCTCAGGGTGCTGGGTGCCCAGTGCTCAGTGCTCAGGGTGCTGGGTGCTCAGTGCTCAGTGCTCAGGGTGCTGGGTGTTCAGTACTCAGGGTGCTGGGTGCTCAGTGCTCAGGGTGCTGGGTCCTCAGTGCTCAGTGCTCTGGGGGCTGGGTGCTCAGTGCTCAGTACTCAGGGTGCTGGGTGCTCAGTACTCAGGGTGCTGGAGGCTCAGTGCTCGGGGTGCTGGGTGCTCAGTACTCAGGGTGCTGCGTGCTCAGTACTCTGGCTGCTGGGTGCTCAGTGCAAGGGGTGCTGGGTGCTCAGTGCTCAGGGTGCTGGGTGCTCAGTGCTCGGGGTGCTCAGTACTCAGTGCTCAGGACGCTGAGTGCTCAGTACTCAGGGTGCTGGGTGCTCAGTGCTCGGGGTGCTGGGTGCTCAGTTCTCTGGGTGCTCAGTGCTCAGTACTCAGGTTGCTGGGTGCTCAGTACTCAGGGTGCTGGGTGCTCAGTACTCAGGGAGCTCAGTGCTCGGGGTGCTGGGTGCTCAGTACTCAGGGTGCTGGGTGCTCAGTACTCAGGGTGCTAAGTACTCAGGGTGCTGGGTGCTCAGTGCTCGGGGTGCTGGGTGCTCAGTACTCAGGGTGCTGGGTGCTCAGTGTTCAGGGTGCTGGGTGCTCAGTGCTCGGGGTGCTGGGTGCTCATTCTCAGGGTGCTGGGTGCTCAGTACTCAGGGTGCTGGGTGCTCAGTGCTCGGGGTGCTCGGTGCTCAGTACACAGGGTGCTGGGTGCTCAGTTCTCGGGGCTGCTGGCTGCTCAGTACTCAGGGTGCTGGGTGCTCAGTGCTCAGTACTCAGCGTGCTGGGTGCTCAGTGCTCAGAGTGTTGGGTGCTCAGTACTCAGGTTGCTGGGTGCTCAGTGCTCAGTGCTCAGGGTGCTCAGTGCTCAGGGTGCTGGGTGCTCATGGTGCTGGGTGCTCAGTGCTCGGGGTGCTCGTTGCTCAGTGCTCAGGGAGCTGGGTGCTCAGTGCTCAGTGCTCAGGGTGGTGGGTGCTCAGTGCTCAGTGCTCAGGGTGCTGGGTGTTCAGTACTCAGGGTGCTGGGTGCTCAGTACTCAGTGTGCGGGGTGCTCAGTGCTCAGGGTGCTGGGTGCTCAGTGCTCAGGGAGCTGGGGTGCTCAGTACTCAGGGTGCTGGGTGCTCAGTGCTCGGGATGCTGGGTGCTCAGTGCTAAGGGTGCTGGGTCCCCTGTGATCAGTGCTCAGGGTGCTGGGTGCTCAGTGCTCAGTGCTCAGGGTGTTGGGTGTTCAGTACTCAGGGTGCTGGGTGCTCAGTGCTCAGGGTGCTGGTTCCTCAGTGCTCAGTGCTCAGGGGGCTGGGTGCTCAGTGCTCAGTACTCAGGGTGCTGGGTGCTCAGTACTCAGGGTGCTGGGTGCTCAGTACTCAGGGAGCTCAGTGCTCGGGGTGCAGGGTGCTCAGTACTCAGGGTGCTGGGTGCTCAGTACTCAGGGTACTCAGTACTCAGGGTGCTGGGTGCTCAGTGCTCGGGGTGCTGGGTGCTCAGTACTCAGGGTGCTGGGTGCTCAGTGCTCATGGTGCTGGGTGCTCAGTGCTCGGGGTGCTGGGTGCTCAATCTCGGGGTGCTGGGTGCTCAGTACTCAGGGTGCTGGGTGCTCAGTGCTCGGGGTGCTCGGTGCTCAGTACACAGGGTGCTGGGTGCTCAGTGCTCGGGGTGCTGGGTGCACAGTACTCAGGGTGCTGGGTGCTCAGTGCTCAGTACTCAGCGTGCTGGGTGCTCAGGGCTCAGAGTGTTGGGTGCTAAGTACTCAGGGGGCTGGGTGCTCAGTGCTCAGTGCTCAGGGTGCTCAGTGCTCAGGGTGCTGGCTGCTCAGGGTGCTGGGTGCTCAGTGCTCGGGGTGCTGGGTGCTCAGTGCTCAGGGTGCTGGGTGCTCAGTGCTCAGTGCTCAGGGTGCTGGGTGCTCAGTACTCAGGGTGCTGGGTGCTCAGTACTCAGGGTGCTGGGTGCTCAGTGCTCAGTGCTCAGGGTGCTCAGTGCTCAGGGTGCTGGGTGCTCAGGGTGCTGGGTGCTCAGTGCTCGGGGTGCTCGGTGCTCAGTGCTCAGGGTGCTGGGTGCTCAGTGCTCAGTCCTCAGGGTGGTGGGTGCTGAGTGCTCAGTGCTCAGGATGCTGGGTGTTCAGTACTCAGGGTGCTGGGGGCTCAGTACTCAGTGTGCTGGGTGCTCAGTGCTCAGGGTGCTGGGTGCTCAGTGCTCAGGGTGCTGGGTGCTCAGTACTCAGGGTGCTGGGTGCTCAGTGCTCGGGGTGCTGGGTGCTCAGTGCTCAGGGTGCTGGGTGCCCAGTGCTCAGTGCTCAGGGTGCTGGGTGCTCAGTGCTCAGTGCTCAGGGTGCTGTGTGTTCAGTACTCAGGGTGCTGGGTGCTCAGTGCTCAGGGTGCTGGGTCCTCAGTGCTCAGTGCTCAGGGGGCTTGGTGCTCAGTGCTCAGTACTCAGGGTGCTGGGTGCTCAGTACTCAGGGTGCTGGGTGCTCAGTGCTCGGGGTGCTGGGTGCTCAGTACTCAGGGTGCTGGGTGCTCAGTGCTCATGGTGCAGGGTGCTCAGTGCTCGGGGTGCTCGGTGCTCAGTACTCAGGGTGCTCAGTACTCAGGGTGCTGGGTGCTCAGTGCTCGGGGTGCTGGGTGCTCAATCTCAGGGTGCTGGTTGCTCAGTACTCAGGGTGCTGGGTTCTCAGTGCTCGGGGTGCAGGGTGCTCAGTACTCAGGGTGCTGGGTGCTCAGTACTCAGGGTGCTCAGTACTCAGGGTGCTGGGTGCTCAGTGCTCGGGGTGCTGGGTGCTCAGTACTCAGGGTGCTGGGTGCTCAGTGCTCATGGTGCAGGGTGCTCAGTGCTCGGGGTGCTCGGTGCTCAGTACTCAGGGTGCTCAGTACTCAGGGTGCTGGGTGCTCAGTGCTCGGGGTGCTGGGTGCTCAATCTCAGGGTGCTGGGTGCTCAGTACTCAGGGTGCTGGGTTCTCAGTGCTCGGGGTGCTCGGTACTCAGTACACAGGGTGCTGGGTACTCAGTGCTCGGGGTGCTGGGTGCACAGTACTAGGGTGCTGGGTGCTCAGTGCTCGGGGTGCTCGGTTCTCAGTACTCAGAGTGCTGGGTGCTCAGTGCTCGGGGTGCTGGGTGCTCAGTGCTCAGGGTGCTGGGAGCTCAGTACTCAGGGTGCTGGGTGCTAAGTGCTCGGGGTGCTGGGTGCACAGTACTCAGCGTGCTGCGTGCTCAGTTCTCAGGGTGCTGGGTGCTCAGTGCTCCGGGTGCTCGGTGCTCAGTACTCAGGGTGCTGGGTGCTCAGTGCTCGGGGTGCTCGGTGCTCAGTACTCAGGGTGCTGGGTGCTCAGTGCTCGGGGTGCTTGGTGCTCAGTGCTCGGGGTGCTCGGTGCTCAGTACTCAGGGTGCTGGGTGCTCAGTGCTCGGGGTGCTGGGTGCTCAGTACTCAGGGTCCTGGGTGCTCAGTGCTCAGGGTGCTGGGTGCTCAGTTCTAGGGGTGCTGGGTGCTCAGTACTCAGGGTGCTGCGTGCTCAGTACTCCGGGTGCTGTGTGCTCAGTGCAAGGGTGCTGGGTGCTCAGGGTGCTGGGTGCTCAGTACTCAGTGCTCAGGATGCTGGGTGCTCAGTACTCAGGGTGATGGGTGGTCAGTGCTCGGGGTGCTCAGTACTCAGTGCTCAGGATGCTGGGTGCTCAGTACTCAGGGTGCTGGGTGCTCAGTTCTCAGGGTGCTGGGTGCACAGTGCTCGGGGTGCTCTGTGCTCAGTGCTTGGGGTGCTGGGTGCTCAGTGCTCAGTACTCAGGGTGCTGGGTGCTCAGTGCTCGGGGTGCTGGGTGGTCAGTGCTCAGTACTCAGGGTGCTGGGTGCTCAGTGCTCGGGGTGCTTGATGCTCAGTACTCAGGGTGCTGGGTGCTCAGTGCTCAGTACACAGGGTGCTGGGTGCTCAGTGCTCGGGGTGCTGGGTGCTCAGTGCTCAGTACTCAGGGTGCTGGGTGCTCAGTGCTCGGGGTGCTTGATGCTCAGTACTCAGGGTGCTGGGTGCTCAGTGCTCAGGGTGCTGGGTGCTCAGTACTCAGGGTGCTGGGTGCTCAGTACTCAGTATCCTGGGTGCTCAGTGCTCGAGGTGCTCAGTACTCAGGGTGCTGTGTGTTCAGTGCTCAGGGTACTGGGTGCTCAGTACTCAGGGTGCTCAGTGCTCGGGGTGCTTGATGCTCAGTACTCAGGGTGCTGGGTGCTCAGTGCTCAGGGTGCTGGGTGCTCAGTACTCAGGGTGCTGGGTGCTCAGTACTCAGTATGCTGGGTGCTCAGTGCTCGGGGTGCTCAGTACTCAGGGTGCTGTGTGTTCAGTGCTCAGGGTACTGGGTGCTCAGTACTCAGGGTGCTCAGTGCTTGGGGTGCTGGGTGCGCAGTACTCAGGGTGTTGGGTGCTCAGTACTCAGGGTGCTCAGTGCTTGGGGTGCTGGGTGCTCAGTACTCAGGGTGCTCAGTGCTTGGGGTGTTGGGTGCTCAGTACTCAGGGTGCTGGGTGCTCAGTGCTCATGGTGCTGGGTGCTCAGTACTCAGGGTGCTGGGTGCTCATTACTCAGGGTGCTAGGTGCTCAGTGTTCGGGGTGCTGGGTGCTCAGGGCTCGGGGTGCTGGGGGCTCAGTGCTCGGGGCCCTGGTGCTCAGTGCTCAGGGTGCTCGGTGCTCAGTGCTCAGGGTGCGGGGTGCTCAGTACTCAGGGTGCTGGGTGCTCAGTGCTCGGGGTGCTGGGTGCTCAGTACTCAGGGTGCTGGGTGCTCAGTGCTCAGGGTGCTGGGTGCTCAGTGCTCAGGGTGCTCGGTGCTTAGTACTCAGGGTGCTGGGTGCTCAGTACTCAGGGTTCTGGGTGCTCAGTGCTCAGGGTGCTGGGTTCTCAGTGCTCAGGGTGCTGGGTGCTCAGTACTCAGGGTGCTGGGTGCTCAGTTCTCAGGGTGCTGGGTGTTCAGTGCTCGGGGTGCTGGGTGCTCAGTGCTCGGGGTGCTCGGTGCTCAGTGCTCAAGTTGCTGGGTGCTCAGTACTCAGGGTGATCATTGCTCAGGATGCTGGGTGCACAGTGCTCGGGGTGCTGGGTACTCCGTGCTCAGTACACAGGGTGCTGGGTGCTCAGTGCTCGGGGTCCTGGGTGCTCAGTGCTCAGTACTCAGGGTGCTGGGTGCTCAGTGCTCGGGGTGCTTGATGCTCAGTACTCAGGGTGCTGGGTGCTCAGTGCTCAGGGTGCTGGGTGCTCAGTACTCAGGGTGCTGGGTGCTCAGTACTCAGTATGCTGGGTGCTCAGTGCTCGGGGTGCTCAGTACTCAGGGTGCTGTGTGTTCAGTGCTCAGGGTACTGGGTGCTCAGTACTCAGGGTGCTCAGTGCTTGGGGTGCTGGGTGTGCAGTACTCAGGGTGTTGGGTGCTCAGTACTCAGGGTGCTCAGTGCTTGGGGTGCTGGGTGCTCAGTACTCAGGGTGCTCAGTGCTTGGGGTGTTGGGTGCTCAGTACTCAGGGTGCTGAGTGCTCATTACTCAGGGTGCTAGGTGCTCAGTGTTCGGGGTGCTGGGTGCTCAGTGCTCGGGGTGCTGGGTGCTCAGTACTCGGGGTGCTCGGTGCTCAGTACGTTGGGTGCTCACTAATCAGGGTGCTGGGTGCTCAGTGCTCAGGGTGCTGGGTGCTCAGTACTCAGGGTGCTGGTTGCGCAGTGCTCAGGGTGCTGGGTGCTCAGTGCTCAGGGTGCTGGGTGCTCAGTGCTCAGGGTGCTGGGTGCTCAGTGCTCGGGGCGCTGGGTGCTCAGTGCTCGGGGTGCTGGGTGCTCAGTACTCAGGGTGCTGCGTGCTCAGTACTCAGGGTGCTGGGTGATCAGTATTCGGGTGCTGGGTGCTCAGTGCTCAGAGTGCTGGGTGCTCAGTGCTTGGGGTGCTGGGTGCTCAGTGCTCAGTACTCAGGGTGCTGGGTGCTCAGTGCTCTTGGTGCTGGGTGCACAGTGCTCAGTACTCAGGGTGCTGGGTGCTCAGTGCTCAGGGTGCTGGGTGCTCAGTGCTCAGGGTGCTGGGTGCTCAGTGCTCAGGGTGCTGGGTGCTCAGTGCTCAGGGTGCTGGGTACTCAGTGCTCGGGGTGCTGGGTGCTCAGTACTCAGGGTGCTGGGTGCTCAGTGCTCAGGGTGCTGGGTGCTCAGTGCTCAGGGTGCTGGGTGCTCAGTACTCAGTGTGCTGGGAGCTCAGTGCTCGGGGTGCTCGGTGCTCAGTACTCAGGGTGCTGTGTGCTCAGTACTCAGGGTGCTGGGTGCTTAGTACTTAGGGTGCTGGGTGCTTAGTACTCAGGGTGCTGGCTGCTCAGTGCTCAGGGTGCTCGGTGCTCAGTGCTCGGGGTGCTGGGTGCTCAGTACTCAGGGTGGTCAGTGCTCAGTGCTCTGGGTGCTGGGTGCTCTGTGCTCGGAGTGCTGGGTGCTCATTTCTCAGGGTGCTGTGTGTTCAGTGCTCAGGGTACTGGGTGCTCAGTACTCAGGGTGCTCAGTGCTTGGGGTGCTGGGTGCGCAGTACTCAGGGTGTTGGGTGCTCAGTACTCAGGGTGCTCAGTGCTTGGGGTGCTGGGTGCTCAGTACTCAGGGTGCTCAGTGCTTGGGGTGTTGGGTGCTCAGTACTCAGGGTGCTGGGTGCTCAGTGCTCAGGGTGCTGGGTGCTCAGTACTCAGGGTGCTGGGTGCTCATTACTCAGGGTGCTAGGTGCTCAGTGTTCGGGGTGCTGGGTGCTCAGGGCTCGGGGTGCTGGGTGCTCAGTGCTCGGGGCCCTGGTGCTCAGTGCTCAGGGTGCTCGGGGCTCAGTGCTCAGGGTGCGGGGTGCTCAGTACTCATGGTGCTGGGTGCTCAGTGCTCGGGGTGCTGGGTGCTCAGTACTCAGGGTGCTGGGTGCTCAGTGCTCAGGGTGCTGGGTGCTCAGTGCTCAGGGTGCTCGGTGCTTAGTACTCGGGGTGCTGGGTGCTCAGTACTCAGGGTTCTGGGTGCTCAGTGCTCAGGGTGCTGGGTGCTCAGTGCTCAGGGTGCTGGGTGCTCAGTACTCAGGGTGCTGGGTGCTCAGTACTCAGGGTGCTGGGTGCTCAGTTCTCAGGGTGCTGGGTGCGCAGTGCTCGGGGTGCTGGGTGCTCAGTGCTCGGGGTGCTCGGTGCTCAGTGCTCAAGGTGCTGGGTGCTCAGTACTCAGGGTGATCATTGCTCAGGATGCTGGGTGCACAGTGCTCGGGGTGCTGGGTACTCCGTGCTCAGTACACAGGGTGCTGGGTGCTCAGTGCTCGGGGTCCTGGGTGCTCAGTGCTCAGTACTCAGGGTGCTGGGTGCTCAGTGCTCGGGGTGCTTGATGCTCAGTACTCAGGGTGCTGGGTGCTCAGTGCTCAGGGTGCTGGGTGCTCAGTACTCAGGGTGCTGGGTGCTCAGTACTCAGTATGCTGGGTGCTCAGTGCTCGGGGTGCTCAGTACTCAGGGTGCTGTGTGTTCAGTGCTCAGGGTACTGGGTGCTCAGTACTCAGGGTGCTCAGTGCTTGGGGTGCTGGGTGCGCAGTACTCAGGGTGTTGGGTGCTCAGTACTCAGGGTGCTCAGTGCTTGGGGTGCTGGGTGCTCAGTACTCAGGGTGCTCAGTGCTTGGGGTGTTGGGTGCTCAGTACTCAGGGTGCTGGGTGCTCAGTGCTCAGGGTGCTGGGTGCTCAGTACTCAGGGTGCTGGGTGCTCATTACTCAGGGTGCTAGGTGCTCAGTGTTCGGGGTGCTGGGTGCTCAGTGCTCGGGGTGCTGGGTGCTCAGTACTCGGGGTGCTCGGTGCTCAGTACGTTGGGTGCTCACTAATCAGGGTGCTGGGTGCGCAGTGCTCAGGGTGCTGGGTGCTCAGTGCTCAGGGTGCTGGGTGCTCAGTGCTCGGGGTGCTCGGTGCTCAGTACGTTGGGTGCTCACTACTCAGGGTGCTGGGTGCTCAGTGCTCAGGGTTCTGGGTGCTGAGTGCTCAGGGTGCTGGGTGCTCAGTGCTCAGGGTGCTGGGTGCTCAGTACTCAGGGTGCTGGGTGCGCAGTGCTCGGGGTGATGGGTGCTCAGTGCTCAGGGTGCTGGGTGCTCAGTGCTCAGGGTGCTGGGTGCTCAGTGTTCGGGGTGCTGGGTGCTCAGTACTCAGGGTGCTGGGTGCTCAGTACTCAGGGTGCTGGGTGATCAGTACTCGGGTGCTGGGTGCTCAGTGCTCAGAGTGCTGGGTGCTCAGTGCTTGGGGTGCTGGGTGCTCAGTGCTCAGTACTCAGGGTGCTGGGTGCTCAGTGCTCTTGGTGCTGGGTTCACAGTGCTCAGTACTCAGGGTGCTGGGTGCTCAGTGCTCAGGGTGCTGGGTGCTCAGTGCTCAGGGTGCTGGGTGCTCAGTGCTCAGGGTGCTGGGTGCTCAGTGCTCAGGGTGCTGGGTACTCAGTGCTCGGGGTGCTGGGTGCTCAGTACTCAGGGTGCTGGGTGCTCAGTGCTCAGGGTGCTGGGTGCTCAGTGCTCAGGGTGCTGGGTGCTCAGTACTCAGTGTGCTGGGTGCTCAGTGCTCGGGGTGCTCGGTGCTCAGTACTCAGGGTGCTGTGTGCTCAGTACTCAGGGTGCTGGGTGCTTAGTACTTAGGGTGCTGGGTGCTTAGTACTCAGGGTGCTGGCTGCTCAGTGCTCAGGGTGCTCGGTGCTCAGTGCTCGGGGTGCTGGGTGCTCAGTACTCAGGGTGGTCAGTGCTCAGTGCTCTGGTTGCTGGGTGCTCTGTGCTCGGAGTGCTGGGTGCTCATTTCTCAGGGTGCTGGGTGCTCAGTACTCAGGGTGCTCAGTGCTCAGTGCTCGGGGTGCTGGGTGCTCAGTGCTCGGGGTGCTGGGTGCTCAGTGCTCAGGGTGCTGGGTGCTCAGTGCTCGGGGCGCTGGGTACTCAGTGCTCGGGGTGCTCGGAGCTCAGTACTCAGTGTGCTGGGTGCTCAGTGCTCGGGGTGCTCGGTGCTCAGTACTCAGGGTGCTGGGTGCTCAGTGCTCGGGGTGCTCGGTGCTCAGTACGTTGGGTGCTCACTACTCAGGGTGCTGGGTGCTCAGTGCTCAGGGTGCTGGGTGCTGAGTGCTCGGGGTGCTGGGTGCTCAGTGCTCAGGGTGCTGGGTGATCAGTACTCAGGGTGCTGGGTGCGCAGTGCTCGGGGTGCTGGGTGCTCAGTGCTCAGAGTGCTGGGTGCTCAGTGCTCAGGGTGCTGGGTGCTCAGTACTCGGGGTGCTGTGTGCTTAGTGCTCAGTGCTCAGGGTGCTGGGTGCTCAGTGCTTGGGGTGCTGGGTGCTCAGTGCTCAGTACTCAGGGTGCTGGGGGCTCAGTGCTTGGGGTGCTGGGTGCTTAGTGCTCAGTACTCAGGGTGCTGGGTGCTCAGTGCTCGGGGTGCTTGATGCTCAGTACTCAGGGTGCTGGGTGCTCAGTGCTCAGTACACAGGGTGCTGGGTGCTCAGTGCTCGGGGTGCTGGGTGCTCAGTGCTCAGTACTCAGGGTGCTGGGTGCTCAGTGCTCGGGGTGCTTGATGCTCAGTACTCAGGGTGCTGGGTGCTCAGTGCTCAGGGTGCTGGGTGCTCAGTACTCAAGGTGCTGGGTGCTCAGTACTCAGTATGCTGGGTGCTCAGTGCTCGGGGTGCTCAGTACTCAGGGTGCTGTGTGTTCAGTGCTCAGGGTACTGGGTGCTCAGTACTCAGGGTGCTCAGTGCTCGGGGTGCTTGATGCTCAGTACTCAGGGTGCTGGGTGCTCAGTGCTCAGGGTGCTGGGTGCTCAGTACTCAGGGTGCTGGGTGCTCAGTTCTCAGTATGCTGGGTGCTCAGTGCTCGGGGTGCTCAGTACTCAGGGTGCTGTGTGTTCAGTGCTCAGGGTACTGGGTGCTCAGTACTCAGGGTGCTCAGTGCTTGGGGTGCTGGGTGCGCAGTACTCAGGGTGTTGGGTGCTCAGTACTCAGGGTGCTCAGTGCTTGGGGTGCTGGGTGCTCAGTACTCAGGGTGCTCAGTGCTTGGGGTGTTGGGTGCTCAGTACTCAGGGTGCTGGGTGCTCAGTGCTCAGGGTGCTGGGTGCTCAGTACTCAGGGTGCTGGGTGCTCATTACTCAGGGTGCTAGGTGCTCAGTGTTCGGGGTGCTGGGTGCTCAGGGCTCGGGGTGCTGGGTGCTCAGTGCTCGGGGCCCTGGTGCTCAGTGCTCAGGGTGCTCGGTGCTCAGTGCTCAGGGTGCGGGGTGCTCAGTACTCAGGGTGCTGGGTGCTCAGTGCTCGGGGTGCTGGGTGCTCAGTACTCAGGGTGCTGGGTGCTCAGTGCTCAGGGTGCTGGGTGCTCAGTGCTCAGGGTGCTCGGTGCTTAGTACTCGGGGTGCTGGGTGCTCAGTACTCAGGGTTCTGGGTGCTCAGTGCTCAGGGTTCTGGGTGCTCAGTGCTCAGGGTGCTGGGTGCTCAGTACTCAGGGTGCTGGGTGCTCAGTACTCAGGGTGCTGGGTGCTCAGTTCTCAGGGTGCTGGGTGCTCAGTGCTCGGGGTGCTGGGTGCTCAGTGCTCGGGGTGCTCGGTGCTCAGTGCTCAAGGTGCTGGGTGCTCAGTACTCAGGGTGATCATTGCTCAGGATGCTGGGTGCACAGTGCTCGGGGTGCTGGGTACTCCGTGCTCCGTACACAGGGTGCTGGGTGCTCAGTGCTCGGGGTCCTGGGTGCTCAGTGCTCAGTACTCAGGGTGATGGGTGCTCAGTGCTCGGGGTGCTTGATGCTCAGTACTCAGGGTGCTGGGTGCTCAGTGCTCAGGGTGCTGGGTGCTCAGTACTCAGGGTGCTGGGTGCTCAGTACTCAGTATGCTGGGTGCTCAGTGCTCGGGGTGCTCAGTACTCAGGGTGCTGTGTGTTCAGTGCTCAGGGTACTGGGTGCTCAGTACTCAGGGTGCTCAGTGCTTGGGGTGCTGGGTGCGCAGTACTCAGGGTGTTGGGTGCTCAGTACTCAGGGTGCTCAGTGCTTGGGGTGCTGGGTGCTCAGTACTCAGGGTGCTCAGTGCTTGGGGTGTTGGGTGCTCAGTACTCAGGGTGCTGGGTGCTCAGTGCTCAGGGTGCTGGGTGCTCAGTACTCAGGGTGCTGGGTTCTCATTACTCAGGGTGCTAGGTGCTCAGTGTTCGGGGTGCTGGGTGCTCAGTGCTCGGGGTGCTGGGTGCTCAGTACTCGGGGTGCTCGGTGCTCAGTACGTTGGGTGCTCACTAATCAGGGTGCTGGCTGCTCAGTGCTCAGGGTGCTGGGTGCTCAGTGCTCAGGGTGCTGGGTGCTCAGTGCTCAGGGTGCTGGGTGCTCAGTACTCAGGGTGCTGGTTGCGCAGTGCTCAGGGTGCTGGGTGCTCAGTGCTCAGGGTGCTGGGTGCTCAGTGCTCAGGGTGCTGGGTGCTCAGTGCTCGGGGCGCTGGGTGCTCAGTGCTCGGGGTGCTCGGAGCTCAGTACTCAGTGTGCTGGGTGCTCAGTGCTCGGGGTGCTCGGTGCTCAGTACTCAGGGTGCTGGGTGCTCAGTGCTCGGGGTGCTCGGTGCTCAGTACGTTGGGTGCTCACTACTCAGGGTGCTGGGTGCTCAGTGCTCAGGGTGCTGGGTGCTGAGTGCTCAGGGTGCTGGGTGCTCTGTGCTCAGGGTGCTGGGTGCTCAGTACTCAGGGTGCTGGGTGCACAGTGCTCGGGGTGATGGGTGCTCAGTGCTCAGGGTGCTGGGTGCTCAGTGCTCAGGGTGCTGGGTGCTCAGTGCTCGGGGTGCTGGGTGCTCAGTACTCAGGGTGCTGCGTGCTCAGTACTCAGGGTGCTGGGTGATCAGTATTCGGGTGCTGGGTGCTCAGTGCTCAGAGTGCTGGGTGCTCAGTGCTTGGGGTGCTGGGTGCTCAGTGCTCAGTACTCAGGGTGCTGGGTGCTCAGTGCTCTTGGTGCTTTGTGCACAGTGCTCAGTACTCAGGGTGCTGGGTGCTCAGTGCTCAGGGTGCTGGGTGCTCAGTGCTCAGGGTGCTGGGTGCTCAGTGCTCAGGGTGCTGGGTGCTCAGTGCTCAGGGTGCTGGGTACTCAGTGCTCGGGGTGCTGGGTGCTCAGTACTCAGGGTGCTGGGTGCTCAGTGCTCAGGGTGCTGGGTGCTCAGTGCTCAGGGTGCTGGGTGCTCAGTACTCAGTGTGCTGGGTGCTCAGTGCTCGGGGTGCTCGGTGCTCAGTACTCAGGGTGCTGTGTGCTCAGTACTCAGGGTGCTGGGTGCTTAGTACTTAGGGTGCTGGGTGCTTAGTACTCAGGGTGCTGGCTGCTCAGTGCTCAGGGTGCTCGGTGCTCAGTGCTCGGGGTGCTGGGTGCTCAGTACTCAGGGTGGTCAGTGCTCAGTGCTCTGGGTGCTGGGTGCTCTGTGCTCGGAGTGCTGGGTGCTCATTTCTCAGGGTGCTGTGTGTTCAGTGCTCAGGGTACTGGGTGCTCAGTACTCAGGGTGCTCAGTGCTTGGGGTGCTGGGTGCGCAGTACTCAGGGTGTTGGGTGCTCAGTACTCAGGGTGCTCAGTGCTTGGGGTGCTGGGTGCTCAGTACTCAGGGTGCTCAGTGCTTGGGGTGTTGGGTGCTCAGTACTCAGGGTGCTGGGTGCTCAGTGCTCAGGGTGCTGGGTGCTCAGTACTCAGGGTGCTGGGTGCTCATTACTCAGGGTGCTAGGTGCTCAGTGTTCGGGGTGCTGGGTGCTCAGGGCTCGGGGTGCTGGGTGCTCAGTGCTCGTGGCCCTGGTGCTCAGTGCTCAGGGTGCTCGGTGCTCAGTGCTCAGGGTGCGGGGTGCTCAGTACTCAGGGTGCTGGGTGCTCAGTGCTCGGGGTGCTGGGTGCTCAGTACTCAGGGTGCTGGGTGCTCAGTGCTCAGGGTGCTCGGTGCTTAGTACTCGGGGTGCTGGGTGCTCAGTACTCAGGGTTCTGGGTGCTCAGTGCTCAGGGTGCTGGGTGCTCAGTGCTCAGGGTGCTGGGTGCTCAGTACTCAGGGTGCTGGGTGCTCAGTACTCAGGGTGCTGGGTGCTCAGTTCTCAGGGTGCTGGGTGCGCAGTGCTCGGGGTGCTGGGTGCTCAGTGCTCGGGGTGCTCGGTGCTCAGTGCTCAAGGTGCTGGGTGCTCAGTACTCAGGGTGATCATTGCTCAGGATGCTGGGTGCACAGTGCTCGGGGTGCTGGGTACTCCGTGCTCAGTACACAGGGTGCTGGGTGCTCAGTGCTCGGGGTCCTGGGTGCTCAGTGCTCAGTACTCAGGGTGCTGGGTGCTCAGTGCTCGGGGTGCTTGATGCTCAGTACTCAGGGTGCTGGGTGCTCAGTGCTCAGGGTGCTGGGTGCTCAGTACTCAGGGTGCTGGGTGCTCAGTACTCAGTATGCTGGGTGCTCAGTGCTCGGGGTGCTCAGTACTCAGGGTGCTGTGTGTTCAGTGCTCAGGGTACTGGGTGCTCAGTACTCAGGGTGCTCAGTGCTTGGGGTGCTGGGTGCGCAGTACTCAGGGTGTTGGGTGCTCAGTACTCAGGGTGCTCAGTGCTTGGGGTGCTGGGTGCTCAGTACTCAGGGTGCTCAGTGCTTGGGGTGTTGGGTGCTCAGTACTCAGGGTGCTGGGTGCTCAGTGCTCAGGGTGCTGGGTGCTCAGTACTCAGGGTGCTGGGTGCTCATTACTCAGGGTGCTAGGTGCTCAGTGTTCGGGGTGCTGGGTGCTCAGTGCTCGGGGAGCTGGGTGCTCAGTACTCGGGGTGCTCGGTGCTCAGTACGTTGGGTGCTCACTAATCAGGGTGCTGGGTGCGCAGTGCTCAGGGTGCTGGGTGCTCAGTGCTCAGGGTGCTGGGTGCTCAGTGCTCAGGGTGCTGGGTGCTCAGTGCTCGGGGCGCTGGGTGCTCAGTGCTCGGGGTGCTCGGAGCTCAGTACTCAGTGTGCTGGGTGCTCAGTGCTCGGGGTGCTCGGTGCTCAGTACTCAGGGTGCTGGGTGCTCAGTGCTCGGGGTGCTCGGTGCTCAGTACGTTGGGTGCTCACTACTCAGGGTGCTGGGTGCTCAGTGCTCAGGGTGCTGGGTGCTGAGTGCTCAGGGTGCTGGGTGCTCAGTGCTCAGGGTGCTGGGTGCTCAGTACTCAGGGTGCTGGGTGCGCAGTGCTCGGGGTGATGGGTGCTCAGTGCTCAGGGTGCTGGGTGCTCAGTGCTCAGGGTGCTGGGTGCTCAGTGTTCGGGGTGCTGGGTGCTCAGTACTCAGGGTGCTGGGTGCTCAGTACTCAGGGTGCTGGGTGATCAGTACTCGGGTGCTGGGTGCTCAGTGCTCAGAGTGCTGGGTGCTCAGTGCTTGGGGTGCTGGGTGCTCAGTGCTCAGTACTCAGGGTGCTGGGTGCTCAGTGCTCTTGGTGCTGGGTTCACAGTGCTCAGTACTCAGGGTGCTGGGTGCTCAGTGCTCAGGGTGCTGGGTGCTCAGTGCTCAGGGTGCTGGGTGCTCAGTGCTCAGGGTGCTGGGTGCTCAGTGCTCAGGGTGCTGGGTACTCAGTGCTCGCGGTGCTGGGTGCTCAGTACTCAGGGTGCTGGGTGCTCAGTGCTCAGGGTGCTGGGTGCTCAGTGCTCAGGGTGCTGGGTGCTCAGTACTCAGTGTGCTGGGTGCTCAGTGCTCGGGGTGCTCGGTGCTCAGTACTCAGGGTGCTGTGTGCTCAGTACTCAGGGTGCTGGGTGCTTAGTACTTAGGGTGCTGGGTGCTTAGTACTCAGGGTGCTGGCTGCTCAGTGCTCAGGGTGCTCGGTGCTCAGTGCTCGGGGTGCTGGGTGCTCAGTACTCAGGGTGGTCAGTGCTCAGTGCTCTGGTTGCTGGGTGCTCTGTGCTCGGAGTGCTGGGTGCTCATTTCTCAGGGTGCTGGGTGCTCAGTACTCAGGGTGCTCAGTGCTCAGTGCTCGGGGTGCTGGGTGCTCAGTGCTCGGGGTGCTGGGTGCTCAGTGCTCAGGGTGCTGGGTGCTCAGTGCTCAGGGTTCTGGGTGCTCAGTGCTCGGGGCGCTGGGTACTCAGTGCTCGGGGTGCTCGGAGCTCAGTACTCAGTGTGCTGGGTGCTCAGTGCTCGGGGTGCTCGGTGCTCAGTACTCAGGGTGCTGGGTGCTCAGTGCTCGGGGTGCTCGGTGCTCAGTACGTTGGGTGCTCACTACTCAGGGTGCTGGGTGCTCAGTGCTCAGGGTGCTGGGTGCTGAGTGCTCAGGGTGCTGGGTGCTCAGTGCTCAGGGTGCTGGGTGATCAGTACTCAGGGTGCTGGGTGCGCAGTGCTCGGGGTGCTGGGTGCTCAGTGCTCAGGGTGCTGGGTGCTCAGTGCTCAGGGTGCTGGGTGCTCAGTACTCGGGTGCTGTGTGCTCAGTACTCAGGGTGCTGGGTGCTCAGTACTCAGGGTGCTGGGTGATCAGTACTCGGGTGCTGGGTGCTCAGTGCTCAGGGTGCTGTGTGCTCAGTGCTTGGGGTGCTGGGTGCTCAGTGCTCAGTACTCAGGGTGCTGGGGGCTCAGTGCTTGCGGTGCTGGGTGCTCAGTGCTCAGTACTCAGGGTGCTGGGTGCTCAGTGCTTGGGGTGCTTGATGCTCAGTACTCAGGGTGCTGGGTGCTCAGTGCTCAGTACACAGGGTGCTGGGTGCTCAGTGCTCGGGGTGCTGGGTGCTCAGTGCTCAGTACTCAGGGTGCTGGGTGCTCAGTGCTCGGGGTGCTTGATGCTCAGTACTCAGGGTGCTGGGTGCTCAGTGCTCAGGGTGCTGGGTGCTCAGTACTCAGGGTGCTGGGTGCTCAGTACTCAGTATGCTGGGTGCTCAGTGCTCGGGGTGCTCAGTACTCAGGGTGCTGTGTGTTCAGTGCTCAGGGTACTGGGTGCTCAGTACTCAGGGTGCTCAGTGCTCGGGGTGCTTGATGCTCAGTACTCAGGGTGCTGGGTGCTCAGTGCTCAGGGTGCTGGGTGCTCAGTACTCAGGGTGCTGGGTGCTCAGTTCTCAGTATGCTGGGTGCTCAGTGCTCGGGGTGCTCAGTACTCAGGGTGCTGTGTGTTCAGTGCTCAGGGTACTGGCTGCTCAGTACTCAGGGTGCTCAGTGCTTGGGGTGCTGGGTGCGCAGTACTCAGGGTGTTGGGTGCTCAGTACTCAGGGTGCTCAGTGCTTGGGGTGCTGGGTGCTCAGTACTCAGGGTGCTCAGTGCTTGGGGTGTTGGGTGCTCAGTACTCAGGGTGCTGGGTGCTCAGTGCTCAGGGTGCTGGGTGCTCAGTACTCAGGGTGCTGGGTGCTCATTACTCAGGGTGCTAGGTGCTCAGTGTTCGGGGTGCTGGGTGCTCAGGGCTCGGGGTGCTGGGTGCTCAGTGCTCGGGGCCCTGGTACTCAGTGCTCAGGGTGCTCGGTGCTCAGTGCTCAGGGTGCGGGGTGCTCAGTACTCAGGGTGCTGGGTGCTCAGTGCTCGGGGTGCTGGGTGCTCAGTACTCAGGGTGCTGGGTGCTCAGTGCTCAGGGTGCTGGGTGCTCAGTGCTCAGGGTGCTCGGTGCTTAGTACTCGGGGTGCTGGGTGCTCAGTACTCAGGGTTCTGGGTGCTCAGTGCTCAGGGTGCTGGGTGCTCAGTGCTCAGGGTGCTGGGTGCTCAGTACTCAGTGTGCTGGGTGCTCAGTACTCAGGGTGCTGGGTGCTCAGTTCTCAGGGTGCTGGGTGCTCAGTGCTCGGGGTGCTGGGTGCTCAGTGCTCGGGGTGCTCGGTGCTCAGTGCTCAAGGTGCTGGGTGCTCAGTACTCAGGGTGATCATTGCTCAGGATGCTGGGTGCACAGTGCTCGGGGTGCTGGGTACTCCGTGCTCAGTACACAGGGTGCTGGGTGCTCAGTGCTCGGGGTCCTGGGTGCTCAGTGCTCAGTACTCAGGGTGATGGGTGCTCAGTGCTCGGGGTGCTTGATGCTCAGTACTCAGGGTGCTGGGTGCTCAGTGCTCAGGGTGCTGGGTGCTCAGTACTCAGGGTGCTGGGTGCTCAGTACTCAGTATGCTGGGTGCTCAGTGCTCGGGGTGCTCAGTACTCAGGGTGCTGTGTGTTCAGTGCTCAGGGTACTGGGTGCTCAGTACTCAGGGTGCTCAGTGCTTGGGGTGCTGGGTGCGCAGTACTCAGGGTGTTGGGTGCTCAGTACTCAGGGTGCTCAGTGCTTGGGGTGCTGGGTGCTCAGTACTCAGGGTGCTCAGTGCTTGGGGTGTTGGGTGCTCAGTACTCAGGGTGCTGGGTGCTCAGTGCTCAGGGTGCTGGGTGCTCAGTACTCAGGGTGCTGGGTGCTCATTACTCAGGGTGCTAGGTGCTCAGTGTTCGGGGTGCTGGGTGCTCAGTGCTCGGGGTGCTGGGTGCTCAGTACTCGGGGTGCTCGGTCCTCAGTACGTTGGGTGCTCACTAATCAGGGTGCTGGGTGCTCAGTGCTCAGGGTGCTGGGTGCTCAGTGCTCAGGGTGCTGGGTGCTCAGTGCTCAGGGTGCTGGGTGCTCAGTACTCAGGGTGCTGGGTGCGCAGTGCTCAGGGTGCTGGGTGCTCAGTGCTCAGGGTGCTGGGTGCTCAGTGCTCAGGGTGCTGGGTGCTCAGTGCTCGGGGCGGTGGGTGCTCAGTGCTCGGGGTGCTCGGAGCTCAGTACTCAGTGTGCTGGGTGCTCAGTGCTCGGGGTGCTCGGTGCTCAGTACTCAGGGTGCTGGGTGCTCAGTGCTCGGGGTGCTCGGTGCTCAGTACGTTGGGTGCTCACTACTCAGGGTGCTGGGTGCTCAGTGCTCAGGGTGCTGGGTGCTGAGTGCTCAGGGTGCTGGGTGCTCAGTGCTCAGGGTGCTGGGTGCTCAGTACTCAGGGTGCTGGGTGCGCAGTGCTCGGGGTGATGGGTGCTCAGTGCTCAGGGTGCTGGGTGCTCAGTGCTCAGGGTGCTGGGTGCTCAGTGCTCGGGGTGCTGGGTGCTCAGTACTCAGGGTGCTGGGTGCTCAGTACTCAGGGTGCTGGGTGATCAGTACTCGGGTGCTGGGTGCTCAGTGCTCAGAGTGCTGGGTGCTCAGTGCTTGGGGTGCTGGGTGCTCAGTGCTCAGTACTCAGGGTGCTGGGTGCTCAGTGCTCTTGGTGCTGGGTGCACAGTGCTCAGTACTCAGGGTGCTGGGTGCTCAGTGCTCAGGGTGCTGGGTGCTCAGTGCTCAGGGTGCTGGGTGCTCAGTGCTCAGTGTGCTGGGTGCTCAGTGCTCAGGGTGCTGGGTACTCAGTGCTCGGGGTGCTGGGTGCTCAGTACTCAGGGTGCTGGGTGCTCAGTGCTCAGGGTGCTGGGTGCTCAGTGCTCAGGGTGCTGGGTGCTCAGTACTCAGTGTGCTGGGTGCTCAGTGCTCGGGGTGCTCGGTGCTCAGTACTCAGGGTGCTGTGTGCTCAGTACTCAGGGTGCTGGGTGCTTAGTACTTAGGGTGCTGGGTGCTTAGTACTCAGGGTGCTGGCTGCTCAGTGCTCAGGGTGCTCGGTGCTCAGTGCTCGGGGTGCTGGGTGCTCAGTACTCAGGGTGGTCAGTGCTCAGTGCTCTGGGTGCTGGGTGCTCAGTGCTCGGAGTGCTGGGTGCTCATTTCTCAGGGTGCTGGGTGCTCAGTACTCAGGGTGCTCAGTGCTCAGTGCTCGGGGTGCTGGGTGCTCAGTGCTCGGGGTGCTGGGTGCTCAGTGCTCAGGGTGCTGGGTGCTCAGTGCTCAGGGTTCTGGGTGCTCAGTGCTCGGGGCGCTGGGTACTCAGTGCTCGGGGTGCTCGGAGCTCAGTACTCAGTGTGCTGGGTGCTCAGTGCTCGGGGTGCTCGGTGCTCAGTACTCAGGGTGCTGGGTGCTCAGTGCTCGGGGTGCTCGGTGCTCAGTACGTTGGGTGCTCACTACTCAGGGTGCTGGGTGCTCAGTGCTCAGGGTGCTGGGTGCTGAGTGCTCAGGGTGCTGGGTGCTCAGTGCTCAGGGTGCTGGGTGCTCAGTACTCAGGGTGCTGGGTGCGCAGTGCTCGGGGTGCTGGGTGCTCAGTGCTCAGGGTGCTGGGTGCTCAGTGCTCAGGGTGCTGGGTGCTCAGTACTCGGGGTGCTGTGTGCTCAGTACTCAGGGTGCTGGGTGCTCAGTACTCAGGGTGCTGGGTGATCAGTACTCGGGTGCTGGGTGCTCAGTGCTCAGGGTGCTGGGTGCTCAGTGCTTGGGGTGCTGGGTGCTCAGTGCTCAGTACTCAGGGTGCTGGGGGCTCAGTGCTTGGGGTGCTGGGTGCTCAGTGCTCAGTACTCAGGGTGCTGGGTGCTCAGTGCTCAGGGTGCTGGGTGCTCAGTCCTCAGGGTGCTGGGTGCTCAGTGCTCAGGGTGCTGGGTGCTCAGTACTCAGGGTGCTCGGTGCTTAGTACTCAGGGTGCTGGGTGCTCAGTACTCCGGGTGCTGGGTGCTCAGTGCTCAGTACTCAGGGTGCTGGGTGCTCAGTACTCAGGGTGCTGGGTGCTCAGTGCTCGGGGTGCTGGGTGCTCAGTACTCGGGGTGCTCGGTGCTCAGTACTCAGGGTGCTGGGTGCTCAGTGCTCGGGGTGCTCAGTACTCAGGGTGCTGTGTGTTCAGTTCTCAGGGTGCTGGGTGCTCAGTACTCAGGGTGCTCGGTGCTTAGTACTCAGGGTGCTGGGTGCTCAGTACTCCGGGTGCTGGGTGCTCAGTGCTCGGGGTGCTCAGTGCTCAGTGCTCAAGGTGCTGGGTGCTCAGTACTCAGGGTGATCATTGCTCAGGGTGCGGGGTGCTCAGTACTCAGGGTGCTCAGTGCTCAGTACTAAGGGTGCTCAGTGCTCAGGGTGCTGGGTGCTCAGTGTTCGGGGTGCTCGGTGATCAGTACTCAGGGTGCTGGGTGCTCAGTGCTCATGGTGCTGGGTGCTCAGTGCTCAGGGTGCTGGTTGCTCAGTGCTCAGGGTGCTGGGTGCTCAGTACTCAGGGTTTTCGGTGCTCAGTACTCCGGGTGCTCAGTGCTCGGAGTGCTGGGTGCTCAGTACTCAGGGTGCTGGGTGCTCAGTACTCAGGGTGCTGGGTGCTCAGTACTCGGGTGCTGGGTGCTCAGTGCTCAGAGTGCTGGGTGCTCAGTGCTCAGGGTGCTGGGTGCTCAGTGCTCAGGGTGCTGGGTGCTCAGTACTCAGGGTGCTGGGTGCTCAGTGCTCGGGGTGCTCAGTGCTCAGTACGCTGGGTGCTCAGTACTCAGGTTGCTGGGTGCTCAGTACTCAGGGTGCTGTGTGCTCAGTACTCAGGGTGCTGGGTGCTTAGTACTCAGGGTGCTGGGTGCTTAGTACTCAGGGTGCTGGCTGCTCAGTGCTCAGGGTGCTCGGTGCTCAGTGCTCGGGGTGCTGGGTGCTCAGTACTCAGGGTGGTCAGTGCTCAGTGCTATGGGTGCTGGGTGCTCTGTGCTCGGGGTGCTGGGTGCTCATTGCTCAGGGTGCTGGGTGCTCAGTACTCAGGGTGCTCAGTGCTCAGTGCTCGGGGTGCTGGGTGCTCAGTGCTAGGGGTGCTGGGTGCTCAGTGCTCAGGGTGCTGGGTGCTCAGTGCTCAGGGTTCTGGGTGCTCAGTGCTCGGGGCGCTGGGTACTCAGTGCTCGGGGTGCTCGGAGCTCAGTACTCAGTGTGCTGGGTGCTCAGTGCTCGTTGTGCTCGGTGCTCAGTACTCAGGGTGCTGGGTGCTCAGTGCTCGGGGTGCTCGGTGCTCAGTACGTTGGGTGCTCACTACTCAGGGTGCTGGGTGCTCAGTGCTCAGGGTGCTGGGTGCTGAGTGCTCAGGGTGCTGGGTGCTCAGTGCTCAGGGTGCTGGGTGCTCAGTACTCAGGGTGCTGGGTGCGCAGTGCTCGGGGTGCTGGGTGCTCAGTGCTCAGGGTGCTGGGTGCTCAGTGCTCAGGGTGCTGGGTGCTCAGTACTCGGGGTGCTGGGTGCTCAGTACTCAGGGTGCTGGGTGCTCAGTACTCAGGGTGCTGGGTGATCAGTACTCGGGTGCTGGGTGCTCAGTGCTCAGAGTGCTGGGTGCTCAGTGCTTGGGGTGCTGGGTGCTCAGTGCTCAGTACTCAGGGTGCTGGGTGCTCAGTGCTCTTGGTGCTGGGTGCACAGTGCTCAGTACTCAGGGTGCTGGGTGCTCAGTGCTCAGTGTGCTGGGTGCTCAGTGCTCAGGGTGCTGGGTGCTCAGTGCTCAGGGTGCTGGGTGCTCAGTGCTCAGGGTGCTGGGTACTCAGTGCTCGGGGTGCTGGGTGCTCAGTACTCAGGGTGCTGGGTGCTCAGTACTCAGGGTGCTCAGTGCTCAGTACTCAGGGTGCTCAGTGCTCAGTACTCAGGGTGCTCAGTGCTCAGGGTGCTGGGTGCTCAGTGCTCGGGGTGCTGGGTGCTCAGTCCTCAGGGTGCTGGTTGCTCAGTGCTCAGGGTGCTCGGTGCTCAGTGCTCAGGGTGCTGGGTGCTCAGTACTCAGGGTGCTGGGTGCTCAGTGCTCGGGGTGCTGGGTGCTCAGTACTCAGGGTGGTCAGTGCTCAGTGCTCTGGGTGCTGGGTGCTCTGTGCTCGGAGTGCTGGGTGCTCATTTCTCAGGGTGCTGGGTGCTCAGTACTCAGGGTGCTCAGTGCTCAGTGCTCGGGGTGCTGGGTGCTCAGTGCTCGGGGTGCTGGGTGCTCAGTGCTCGGGGTGCTCAGTGCTCAGTGCTCAAGGTGCTGGGTGCTCAGTACTCAGGGTGATCATTGCTCAGGGTGCGGGGTGCTCAGTACTCAGGGTGCTCGGTGCTTAGTTCTCAGGGTGCTGGGTGCTCAGTACTCCGGGTGCTGGCTGCTCAGTGCTCAGGGTGCTCGGTGCTCAGTGCTCGGGGTGCTGGGTGCTCAGTACTCAGGGTGGTCAGTGCTCAGTGCTATGGGTGCTGGGTGCTCTGTGCTCGGGGTGCTGGGTGCTCATTGCTCAGGGTGCTGGGTGCTCAGTACTCAGGGTGCTCAGTGCTCAGTGCTCGGGGTGCTGGGTGCTCAGTGCTAGGGGTGCTGGGTGCTCAGTGCTCAGGGTGCTGGGTGCTCAGTGCTCAGGGTTCTGGGTGCTCAGTGCTCGGGGCGCTGGGTACTCAGTGCTCGGGGTGCTCGGAGCTCAGTACTCAGTGTGCTGGGTGCTCAGTGCTCGTTGTGCTCGGTGCTCAGTACTCAGGGTGCTGGGTGCTCAGTGCTCGGGGTGCTCGGTGCTCAGTACGTTGGGTGCTCACTACTCAGGGTGCTGGGTGCTCAGTGCTCAGGGTGCTGGGTGCTGAGTGCTCAGGGTGCTGGGTGCTCAGTGCTCAGGGTGCTGGGTGCTCAGTACTCAGGGTGCTGGGTGCGCAGTGCTCGGGGTGCTGGGTGCTCAGTGCTCAGGGTGCTGGGTGCTCAGTGCTCAGGGTGCTGGGTGCTCAGTACTCGGGGTGCTGGGTGCTCAGTACTCAGGGTGCTGGGTGCTCAGTACTCAGGGTGCTGGGTGATCAGTACTCGGGTGCTGGGTGCTCAGTGCTCAGAGTGCTGGGTGCTCAGTGCTTGGGGTGCTGGGTGGCTCAGTGCTCAGTACTCAGGGTGCTGGGTGCTCAGTGCTCTTGGTGCTGGGTGCACAGTGCTCAGTACTCAGGGTGCTGGGTGCTCAGTGCTCAGTGTGCTGGGTGCTCAGTGCTCAGGGTGCTGGGTGCTCAGTGCTCAGGGTGCTGGGTGCTCAGTGCTCAGGGTGCTGGGTACTCAAGTGCTCGGGGTGCTGGGTGCTCAGTACTCAGGGTGCTGGGTGCTCAGTACTCAGGGTGCTCAGTGCTCAGTACTCAGGGTGCTCAGTGCTCAGTACTCAGGGTGCTCAGTGCTCAGGGTGCTGGGTGCTCAGTGCTCGGGGTGCTGGGTGCTCAGTCCTCAGGGTGCTGGTTGCTCAGTGCTCAGGGTGCTCGGTGCTCAGTGCTCAGGGTGCTGGGTGCTCAGTACTCAGGGTGCTGGGTGCTCAGTGCTCGGGGTGCTGGGTGCTCAGTACTCAGGGTGGTCAGTGCTCAGTGCTCTGGGTGCTGGGTGCTCTGTGCTCGGAGTGCTGGGTGCTCATTTCTCAGGGGTGCTGGGGTGCTCAGTACTCAGGGTGCTCAGTGCTCAGTGCTCGGGGTGCTGGGTGCTCAGTGCTCGGGGTGCTGGGTGCTCAGTGCTCAGGGTGCTGGGTGCTCAGTGCTCAGGGTTCTGGGTGCTCAGTGCTCGGGGCGCTGGGTGCTCAGTGCTCGGGGGTGCTCGGTGCTCAGTACTCAGGGTGCTGGGTGCTCAGTGCTCGGGGTGCTCGGTGCTCAGTACGTTGGGTGCTCACTACTCAGGGTGCTGGGTGCTCAGTGCTCAGGGTGCTGGGTGCTGAGTGCTCAGGGTGCTGGGTGCTCAGTGCTCAGGGTGCTGGGTGCTCAGTACTCAGGGTGCTGGGTGCGCAGTGCTCGGGGTGCTGGGTGCTCAGTGCTCAGGGTGCTGGGTGCTCAGTGCTCAGGGTGCTGGGTGCTCAGTACTCGGGGTGCTGTGTGCTCAGTACTCAGGGTGCTGGGTGCTCAGTACTCAGGGTGCTGGGTGATCAGTACTCGGGTGCTGGGTGCTCAGTGCTCAGGGTGCTGGGTGCTCAGTGCTTGGGGGTGCTGGGTGCTCAGTGCTCAGTACTCAGGGTGCTGGGGGCTCAGTGCTTGGGGTGCTGGGTGCTCAGTGCTCAGTACTCAGGGGTGCTGGGTGCTCAGTGCCTCAGGGTGCTGGGTGCTCAGTGCTCAGGGTGCTGGGTGCTCAGTGCTCAGGGTGCTGGGTGCTCAGTACTCAGGGTGCTCGGTGCTTAGTACTCAGGGTGCTGGGTGCTCAGTACTCCGGGGTGCTGGGTGCTCAGTGCTCAGTACTCAGG
The DNA here is from genome assembly GCF_018167655.1 of Microtus oregoni. Taxonomy (NCBI): domain Eukaryota; kingdom Metazoa; phylum Chordata; class Mammalia; order Rodentia; family Cricetidae; genus Microtus; species Microtus oregoni. The sequence goes on from NW_024543737.1 coordinate 26,483, forward strand.
GTGCTGGGTGCTCAGTACTCAGGGTGCTGGGTGCTCAGTGCTCGGGGTGCTGGGTGCTCAGAACTCGGGGTGCTCGGTTGCTCAGTACTCAGGGTGCTGGGTGCTCAGTGCTCGGGGTGCTCAGTACTCAGGGTGCTGTGTGTTCAGTTCTCAGGGTGCTGGGTGCTCAGTACTCAGGGTGCTCGGTGCTTAGTACTCAGGGTGCTGGGTGCTCAGTACTCCGGGTGCTGGGTGCTCAGTGCTCGGGGGTGCTCAGTGCTCAGTGCTCAAGGTGCTGGGTGCTCAGTACTCAGGGTGATCATGATCAGGGTGCGGGGTGCTCAGTAACTCAGGGTGCTCAGTGCTCAGTACTAAGGGTGCTCAGTGCTCAGGGTGCTGGGTGCTCAGTGTTCGGGGTGCTCGGTGATCAGTACTCAGGGTGCTGGGTGCTCAGTGCTCATGGTGCTGGGTGCTCAGTGCTCAGGGTGCTGGTTGGCTCAGTGCTCAGGGCGCTGGGTGCTCAGTACTCAGGGTTTTCGGTGCTCAGTACTCCGGGTGCTCAGTGCTCGGAGTGCTGGGTGCTCAGTACTCAGGGTGCTGGGTGCTCAGTACTCAGGGTGCTGGGTGCTCAGTACTCGGGTGCTGGGTGCTCAGTGCTCAGAGTGCTGGGTGCTCAGTGCTTGGGGTGCTGGGTGCTCAGTGCTCAGTACTCAGGGTGCTGGGAGCTCAGTGCTCTTGGTGCTGGGTGCACAGTGCTCAGTACTCAGGGTGCTGGGTGCTCAGTGCTCAGGGTGCTGGGTGCTCAGTGCTCAGGGTGCTGGGTGCTCAGTGCTCAGGGTGCTGGGTGCTCAGTGCTCAGGGTGCTGGGTACTCATTGCTCGGGGTGCTGGGTGCTCAGTACTCAGGGTGCTGGGTGCTCAGTGCTCAGGGTGCTGGGTGCTCAGTGCTCAGGGTGCTGGGTGCTCAGTACTCAGGGTGCTGGGTGCTCAGTGCTCGGGGTGCTCAGTGCTCAGTACGCTGGGTGCTCAGTACTCAGGGTGCTGGGTGCTCAGTACTCAGGGTGCTGTGTGCTCAGTACTCAGGGTGATGGGTGCTTAGTACTCAGGGTGCTGGGTGCTTAGTACTCAGGGTGCTGGCTGCTCAGTGCTCAGGGTGCTCGGTGCTCAGTGCTCGGGGTGCTGGGTGCTCAGTACTCAGGGTGGTCAGTGCTCAGTGCTATGGGTGCTGGGTGCTCTGTGCTCGGGGGTGCTGGGTGCTCATTGCTCAGGGTGCTGGGTGCTCAGTACTCAGGGTGCTCAGTGCTCAGTGCTCGGGGTGCTGGGTGCTCAGTGCTAGGGGTGCTGGGTGCTCAGTGCTCAGGGTGCTGGGTGCTCAGTGCTCAGGGTTCTGGGTGCTCAGTGCTCGGGGCGCTGGGTACTCAGTGCTCGGGGTGCTTGGAGCTCAGTACTCAGTGTGCTGGGTGCTCAGTGCTCGTTGTGCTCGGTGCTCAGTACTCAGGGTGCTGGGTGCTCAGTGCTCGGGGTGCTCGGTGCTCAGTACGTTGGGTGCTCACTACTCAGGGTGCTGGGTGCTCAGTGCTCAGGGTGCTGGGTGCTGAGTGCTCAGGGTGCTGGGTGCTCAGTGCTCAGGGTGCTGGGTGCTCAGTACTCAGGGTGCTGGTGTGCGCAGGTGCTCGGGGTGCTGGGTGCTCAGTGCTCAGGGTGCTGGGTGCTCAGTGCTCAGGGTGCTGGGTGCTCAGTACTCGGGGTGCTGGGTGCTCAGTACTCAGGGTGCTGGGTGCTCAGTACTCAGGGTGCTGGGTGATCAGTACTCGGGTGCTGGGTGCTCAGTGCTCAGAGTGCTGGGTGCTCAGTGCTTGGGGTGCTGGGTGCTCAGTGCTCAGTACTCAGGGTGCTGGGTGCTCAGTGCTCTTGGTGCTGGGTGCACAGTGCTCAGTACTCAGGGTGCTGGGGTGCTCAGTGCTCAGTGTGCTGGGTGCTCAGTGCTCAGGGTGCTGGGTGCTCAGTGCTCAGGGTGCTGGGTGCTCAGTGCTCAGGGTGCTGGGTACTCAGTGCTCGGGGTGCTGGGTGCTCAGTACTCAGGGTGCTGGGTGCTCAGTACTCAGGGTGCTCAGTGCTCAGTACTCAGGGTGCTCAGTGCTCAGTACTCAGGGTGCTCAGTGCTCAGGGTGCTGGGTGCTCAGTGCTCGGGGTGCTGGGTGCTCAGTCCTCAGGGTGCTGGTTGCTCAGTGCTCAGGGTGCTCGGTGCTCAGTGCTCAGGGTGCTGGGTGCTCAGTACTCAGGGTGCTGGGTGCTCAGTGCTCGGGGTGCTGGGTGCTCAGTACTCAGGGTGCTGGGTGCTCAGTGCTCAGGGTGCTGGGTGCTCAGTGCTCAGGGTGCTCGGTGCTTAGTACTCAGGGTGCTGGGTGCTCAGTACTCAGGGTGCTGGGTGCTCAGTGCTCAGGGTGCTGGGTGCTCAGTGCTCAGGGTGCTGGGTGCTCAGTACTCAGGGTGCTGGGTGCTCAGTTCTCGGGGTGCTGGGTGCTCAGTACTCAGGGAGCTGTGTGCTTAGTACTCAGGGTGCTGGGTGCTCAGTACTCGGGTGCTGGGTGCTCAGTGCTCAGGGTGCTGGGTGCTCAGTGCTTGGGGTGCTGGGTGCTCAGTGCTCAGTACTCAGGGTGCTGGGGGCTCAGTGCTCGGGGTGCTGGGTGCTCAGTGCTCAGTACTCAGGGTGCTGGGTGCTCAGTGCTCAGGGTGCTGGGTGCTCAGTGCTCAGGGTGCTGGGTGCTCAGTGCTCAGGGTGCTGGGTGCTCAGTACTCAGGGTGCTCGGTGCTTAGTACTCAGGGTGCTGGGTGCTCAGTACTCCGGGTGCTGGGTGCTCAGTGCTCAGTACTCAGGGTGCTGGGTGCTCAGTACTCAGGGTGCTGGGTGCTCATTGCTCGGGGGTGCTGGGTGCTCAGTGCTCGGGGTGCTCGGTGCTCAGTACTCAGGGTGCTGGGTGCTCAGTGCTCGGGGTGCTCAGTACTCAGGGTGCTGTGTGTTCAGTGATCAGGGTGCTGGGTGCTCAGTACTCATGGTGCTCGGTGCTTAGTACTCAGGGTGCTGGGGTGCTCAGTACTCCGGGTGCTGGGTGCTCAGTGCTCGGGGTGCTCAGTGCTCAGTGCTCAAGGTGCTGGGTGCTCAGTACTCAGGGTGATCATTGCTCAGGGTGCTGGGGTTCTCAGTACTCAGGGTGCTGGGTGCTCAGTACTCAGGGTGCTCAGTGCTCAGTACTCAGGGTGCTCAGTGCTCAGTACTAAGGGTGCTCATTGCTCAGGGTGCTGGGTGCTCAGTGCTCAGGGTGCTGGTTGCTCAGTGCTCAGGGTGCTGGGTGCTCAGTACTCAGGGTTTTCGGTGCTCAGTACTCCGGGTGCTCAGTGCTCAGTACTCAGGGTGCTGGGTGCTCAGTGCTCAGGGTGCTGGGTGCTCAGTACTCAGGGTGCTGGGTGCTCGGTGCTCAGTACGCTGGGGTGCTCAGTACTCAGGTTTCTCTATACTCAGTACTCAGGGTGCTGGGTGCTCAGTACTCGGGTGCTGGGTGCTCAGTGCTCAGGGTGCTGGGTGCTCAGTGCTTGGGGTGCTGGGTGCTCAGTGCTCAGTACTCAGGGTGCTGGGGGCTCAGTGCTTGGGGTGCTGGGTGCTCAGTGCTCAGGGTGCTGGGTGCTCAGTACTCGGGGTGCTGTGTGCTCAGTACTCAGGGTGCTGGGTGCTCAGTACTCAGGGTGCTGTGTGCTCAGTACTCGGGTGCTGGGTGCTCAGTGCTCAGGGTGCTGGGTGCTCAGTGCTTGGGGTGCTGGGTGCTCAGTGCTCAGTACTCAGGGTGCTGGGGGCTCAGTGCTTGGGGTGCTGGGTGCTCAGTGCTCAGTACTCAGGGTGCTGGGTGCTCAGTGCTCAGGGTGCTGGGTGCTCAGTGCTCAGGGTGCTGGGTGCTCAGTGCTCAGGGTGCTGGGTGCTCAGTACTCAGGGTGCTCGGTGCTTAGTACTCAGGGTGCTGGGTGCTCAGTACTCCGGGTGCTGGGTGCTCAGTGCTCAGTACTCAGGGTGCTGGGTGCTCAGTACTCAGGGTGCTGGGTGCTCAGTGCTCGGGGTGCTGGGTGCTCAGTACTCGGGGTGCTCGGTGCTCAGTACTCAGGGTGCTGGGTGCTCAGTGCTCGGGGTGCTCAGTACTCAGGGTGCTGTGTGTTCAGTTCTCAGGGTGCTGGGTGCTCAGTACTCAGGGTGCTCGGTGCTTAGTACTCAGGGTGCTGGGTGCTCAGTACTCCGGGTGCTGGGTGCTCAGTGCTCGGGGGTGCTCAGTGCTCAGTGCTCAAGGTGCTGGGTGCTCAGTACTCAGGGTGATCATTGCTCAGGGTGCGGGGTGCTCAGTACTCAGGGTGCTCAGTGCTCAGTACTAAGGGTGCTCAGTGCTCAGGGTGCTGGGTGCTCAGTGTTCGGGGTGCTCGGTGATCAGTACTCAGGGTGCTGGGTGCTCAGTGCTCATGGTGCTGGGTGCTCAGTGCTCAGGGTGCTGGTTGCTCAGTGCTCAGGGTGCTGGGTGCTCAGTACTCAGGGTTTTCGGTGCTCAGTACTCCGGGTGCTCAGTGCTCGGAGTGCTGGGTGCTCAGTACTCAGGGTGCTGGGTGCTCAGTACTCAGGGTGCTGGGTGCTCAGTACTCGGGTGCTGGGTGCTCAGTGCTCAGAGTGCTGGGTGCCTCAGTTCTTGGGGTGCTGGGTGCTCAGTGCTCAGTACTCAGGGTGCTGGGAGCTCAGTGCTCTTGGTGCTGGGTGCACAGTGCTCAGTACTCAGGGTGCTGGGTGCTCAGTGCTCAGGGTGCTGGGTGCTCAGTGCTCAGGGTGCTGGGTGCTCAGTGCTCAGGGTGCTGGGTGCTCAGTGCTCAGGGTGCTGGGTACTCAGTGCTCGGGGTGCTGGGTGCTCAGTACTCAGGGTGCTGGGTGCTCAGTGCTCAGGGTGCTGGGTGCTCAGTGCTCAGGGTGCTGGGTGCTCAGTACTCAGGGTGCTGGGTGCTCAGTGCTCGGGGTGCTCAGTGCTCAGTACGCTGGGTGCTCAGTACTCAGGGTGCTGGGTGCTCAGTACTCAGGGTGCTGTGTGCTCAGTACTCAGGGTGCTGGGTGCTTAGTACTCAGGGTGCTGGGTGCTTAGTACTCAGGGTGCTGGCTGCTCAGTGCTCAGGGTGCTCGGTGCTCAGTGCTCGGGGTGCTGGGTGCTCAGTACTCAGGGTGGTCAGTGCTCAGTGCTATGGGTGCTGGGTGCTCTGTGCTCGGGGTGCTGGGTGCTCATTGCTCAGGGTGCTGGGTGCTCAGTACTCAGGGTGCTCAGTGATCAGTGCTCGGGGTGCTGGGTGCTCAGTGCTAGGGGTGCTGGGTGCTCAGTGCTCAGGGTGCTGGGTGCTCAGTGCTCAGGGTTCTGGGTGCTCAGTGCTCGGGGCGCTGGGTACTCAGTGCTCGGGGGTGCTCGGAGCTCAGTACTCAGTGTGCTGGGTGCTCAGTGCTCGTTGTGCTCGGTGCTCAGTACTCAGGGTGCTGGGTGCTCAGTGCTCGGGGTGCTCGGTGCTCAGTACGTTGGGTGCTCACTACTCAGGGTGCTGGGTGCTCAGTGCTCAGGGTGCTGGGTGCTGAGTGCTCAGGGTGCTGGGGTGCTCAGTGCTCAGGGTGCTGGGTGCTCAGTACTCAGGGTGCTGGGTGCGCAGTGCTCGGGGTGCTGGGTGCTCAGTGCTCAGGGTGCTGGGTGCTCAGTGCTCAGGGTGCTGGGGTGCTCAGTACTCGGGGTGCTGGGTGCTCAGTACTCAGGGTGCTGGGTGCTCAGTACTCAGGGTGCTGGGTGATCAGGTACTCGGGGTGCTGGGGTGCTCAGTGCTCAGAGTGCTGGGTGCTCAGTGCTTGGGGTGCTGGGTGCTCAGTGCTCAGTACTCAGGGTGCTGGGTGCTCAGTGCTCTTGGTGCTGGGTGCACAGTGCTCAGTACTCAGGGTGCTGGGTGCTCAGTGCTCAGTGTGCTGGGTGCTCAGTGCTCAGGGTGCTGGGTGCTCAGTGCTCAGGGTGCTGGGTGCTCAGTGCTCAGGGTGCTGGGTACTCAGTGCTCGGGGTGCTGGGTGCTCAGTACTCAGGGTGCTGGGTGCTCAGTACTCAGGGTGCTCAGTGCTCAGTACTCAGGGTGCTCAGTGCTCAGTACTCAGGGTGCTCAGTGCTCAGGGTGCTGGGTGCTCAGTGCTCGGGGTGCTGGGTGCTCAGTCCTCAGGGTGCTGGTTGCTCAGTGCTCAGGGTGCTCGGTGCTCAGTGCTCAGGGTGCTGGGGTGCTCAGTACTCAGGGTGCTGGGTGCTTCAGTGCTCGGGGTGCTGGGTGCTCAGTACTCAGGGTGCTGGGTGCTCAGTGCTCAGGGGTGCTGGGTGCTCAGTGCTCAGGGTGCTCGGTGCTTAGTACTCAGGGTGCTGGGTGCTCAGTACTCAGGGTGCTGGGTGCTCAGTGCTCAGGGTGCTGGGTGCTCAGTGCTCAGGGTGCTGGGTGCTCAGTACTCAGGGTGCTGGGTGCTCAGTTCTCGGGGTGGTGCTGGGTGCTCAGTACTCAGGGAGCTGTGTGCTTAGTACTCAGGGTGCTGGGTGCTCAGTACTCGGGTGCTGGGTGCTCAGTGCTCAGGGGTGCTGGGTGCTCAGTGCTTGGGGTGCTGGGTGCTCAGTGCTCAGTACTCAGGGTGCTGGGGGCTCAGTGCTCGGGGTGCTGGGTGCTCAGTGCTCAGTACTCATGGTGCTGGGTGCTCAGTGCTCAGGGTGCTGGGTGCTCAGTGCTCAGGGTGCTGGGTGCTCAGTGCTCAGGGTGCTGGGTGCTCAGTACTCAGGGTGCTCGGTGCTTAGTACTCAGGGTGCTGGGTGCTCAGTACTCCGGGTGCTGGGTGCTCAGTGCTCAGTACTCAGGGTGCTGGGTGCTCAGTACTCAGGGTGCTGGGTGCTCATTGCTCGGGGTGCTGGGTGCTCAGTGCTCGGGGTGCTCGGTGCTCAGTACTCAGGGTGCTGGGTGCTCAGTGCTCGGGCTGCTCAGTACTCAGGGTGCTGTGTGTTCAGTGCTCAGGGTGCTGGGTGCTCAGTACTCAGGGTGCTCGGTGCTTAGTACTCAGGGTGCTGGGTGCTCAGTACTCCGGGTGCTGGGTGCTCAGTGCTCGGGGGTGCTCAGTGCTCAGTGCTCAAGGTGCTGGGTGCTCAGTACTCAGGGTGATCATTGCTCAGGGTGCTGGGTTCTCAGTACTCAGGGTGCTGGGTGCTCAGTACTCAGGGTGCTCAGTGCTCAGTACTCAGGGTGCTCAGTGCTCAGTACTAAGGGTGCTCATTGCTCAGGGTGCTGGGTGCTCAGTGCTCAGGGTGCTGGTTGCTCAGTGCTCAGGGTGCTGGGTGCTCAGTACTCAGGGTTTTCGGTGCTCAGTACTCCGGGTGCTCAGTGCTCAGTACTCAGGGTGCTGGGTGCTCAGAGCTCAGGGTGCTGGGTGCTCAGTACTCAGGGTGCTGGGTGCTCGGTGCTCAGTACGCTGGGTGCTCAGTACTCAGGTTTCTCTGTACTCAGTACTCAGGGTGCTGGGTGCTCAGTACTCAGGGTGCTCGGTGCTCAGTACTCAGGGTGCTGGGTGCTCAGTGCTCAGGGTGCTGGGTGCTCAGTACTCAGGGTGCTGGGTGCTCAGTGCTCGGGGTGCTCGGTGCTCAGTACGCTGGGTGCTCAGTACTCAGGGTGCTGGGTGCTCAGTACTCAGGGTGCTGTGTGCTGAGTACTCAGGGTGCTGGGTGCTTAGTACTCAGGGTGCTGGGTGCTTAGTACTCAGGGTGCTGGCTGCTCAGTGCTCAGGGTGCTCGGTGCTCAGTGCTCGGGGGTGCTGGGTGCTCAGTACTCAGGGTGCTCAGTGCTCAGTGCTCTGGGTGCTTGGTGCTCTGTGCTCGGGGGTGCTGGGTGCTCATTGCTCAGGGTGCTGGGTGCTCAGTTCTCAGGGTGCTCAGTGCTCAGTGCTCGGGGTGCTGGGTGCTCTGTGCTCGGGGGTGCTGGGTGCTCAGTGCTCAGGGTGCTGGGTGCTCAGTGCCCAGGGTTCTGGGTGCTCAGTGCTCGGGGCGCTGGGTACTCAGTGCTCGGGGTGCTCGGAGCTCAGTACTCAGTGTGCTGGGTGCTCAGTGCTCGGGGTGCTCGGTGCTCAGTACTCGGGGTGCTGGGTGCTCAGTGCTCGGGGGTGCTCGGTGCTCAGTACGTTGGGTGCTCACTACTCAGGGTGCTGGGTGCTCAGTGCTCAGGGTGCTGGGTGCTGAGTGCTCAGGGTGCTGGGTGATCAGTGCTCAGGGTGCTGGGTGCTCAGTACTCAGGGTGCTGGGTGCACAGTGCTCGGGGTGCTGGGTGCTCAGTGCTCAGGGGTGCTGGGTGCTCAGTGCTCAGGGTGCTGGGTGCTCAGTACTCGGGGTGCTGGGTGCTCAGTACTCAGGGTGCTGGGTGCTCAGTACTCAGGGTGCTGGGTGATCAGTACTCGGGTGCTGGGTGCTCAGTGCTCAGAGTGCTGGGTGCTCAGTGCTCGGGGTGCTGGGTGCTCAGTGCTCAGTACTCAGGGTGCTGGGTGCTCAGTGCTCTTGGTGCTGGGTGCACAGTGCTCAGTACTCAGGGTGCTGGGTGCTCAGTGCTCAGTGTGCTGGGTGCTCAGTGCTCAGGGTGCTGGGTGCTCAGTGCTCAGGGTGCTGGGTGCTCAGTGCTCAGGGTGCTGGGTACTCAGTGCTCGGGGTGCTGGGTGCTCAGTACTCAGGGTGCTGGGTGCTCAGTACTCAGGGTGCTCAGTGCTCAGTACTCAGGGTGCTCAGTGCTCAGTACTCAGGGTGCTCAGTGCTCAGGGTGCTGGGTGCTCAGTGCTCTGGGTGCTGGGTGCTCAGTCCTCAGGGTGCTGGGTGCTCAGTGCTCAGGGTGCTCGGTGCTCAGTGCTCAGGGTGCTGGGTGCTCAGTACTCAGGGTGCTGGGTGCTCAGTGCTCGGGGTGCTGGGTGCTCAGTGCTCAGGGTGCTGGGTGCTCAGTGCTCAGGGTGCTGGGTGCTCAGTGCTCAGTACTCAGGGTGCTGGGTGCTCAGTACTCAGGGTGCTGGGTGCTCATTGCTCGGGGTGCTGGGTGCTCAGTGCTCGGGGGTGCTCGGTGCTCAGTACTGAGGGTGCTGGGTGCTCAGTGCTCGGTGGTGCTCAGTACTCAGGGTGCTGTGTGTTCAGTGCTCAGGGTGCTGTGTGCTCAGTACTCAGGGTGCTCGGTGCTTAGTACTCAGGGTGCTGGGTGCTCAGTACTCCGGGTGCTGGGTGCTCAGTGCTCGGGGTGCTGGGTGCTCAGTGCTCAAGGTGCTGGGTGCTCAGTACTCAGGGTGATCATTGCTCAGGGTGCTGGGGTGCTCAGTACTCAGGGTGCTGGGTGCTCAGTACTCAGGGTGCTCAGTGCTC